>NW_028277675.1:0-216617 GCF_059751315.1 Micrasema longulum
TAGTAATAGAGCTGAAACCTTTATTTATGCGGGTGAGATTCATCTAATTCATCTGCTCTGTAAGATGTTGTGTATGCTTTTACATTACATATTTTATTTTATTATGCCTTCGAAGTGGAATGTGGAATTAACGAAAGTGAGCATTCTCGACACCTCTATCTGTATGCGTCTCAAAGTAATCAATAATGTAATCTCCTTCATTTTTTTTAAAACGAAGTAGTCAATAATTCTTAGCATCTCCACCGTACACTGCTCAAATATCGCGAGCATCTTTGACAGCTTTATTCCCTCGATTGAACGCAAGCAGAAAGAGGCGTTGAAACTACTCACTTTCATCTACTTGACATTCTATTTCGAAGGCTTGAAATCAATCAAAATAATATCTGCAAATTAAAGGCAATTATTCGCAAAAGCTAGTATCATGAAGCTTTGATTTCTGATAGCTTAAACGGTGGAGATAGCTTATAAAACCTTCGTGGCCTTTGAGGATTTGAGTCAGTTTGTAGGCAACTTGCTGTGTTTTCCTGAAATCAAAGGCACGGGAAAAAATATTTTAACTACCTGTCCAGTAGTTCCACTTAAACACCGGTCGTTCCAGAGCATAAGAGTTCTGCTTTTTATTTTCTTTTTGGCAAAACTTTTTTTTTAAATTTATTTTTATTAGTAAATCATATAACACAGAGTATTTGACAAGAATAATACGTTGAATTACATTCCCAGGAGTTACAACAAATCTATTCGGAACATAAATAATATTAACATTTAAAAAATAACACATATTGAGAACAAAAAAGAAACTAAGCAAGTTTAGCACCTTTGTAACTAAATATAGCACAACAACAAATACGCCAAAAACCTTTTCTTACACAAGCAGAATGAATATATTTAAAAAACGCTTTTACGAATAAAAAAAGTAGTGAATCTACTAAGGGAGATAAGGTCATTAACATCACATGCCATGCAGATGATGCTGTATAGTGATGATGAGATCATATCCAACTCACTAAGTAAACATCTGGATGCCTAAGAAATGTCGTATGGTACAATGAACACATGATTATTGGAAACATAATTCGGATATACAAAAACGTGTGTCAGACCGATCATGGTGTATACAATAGAGGCGAGGATAGATAGAGAGAAAATAAAAAATAGAAAAACCAAGTAGAAAAACTAAATAGAAAAACCAAATAACTGCTCAGAACGTCAGAGATGAAAGTACTCAAGGCAATCGCAGGGAAACCCCAAAGAGGCAGAATCAGAGTTAAATGGAATTGCGATACCCAGTGTATAGTAAATAGATTATGGAGAGATTACGTCAATAATTCCATTAATGAACAGCTCCAAAATCCCCTATACCATTGCCCGCGAAATCCCGGACGTTTGCCGTCTGCCCGGAAGACCACCGAGGAGAAGGAAGAACAGCTTGAAACTCAAAGTCTCAAGAGTTACCTTATAGCTGATACCAAATTAATCGATCTTAACCGAGAAGAAGACGAAGAATAAGCATTCAGAAATAATTTTCACTAAAATCTTCCAAGAAAAGGTTAAGGTAGAAGGCCTTGAGAGCCACGCTTTGCAATTTACGCATTTCATTTTCTTTAATTTTGGTCGGTAGTTTATTAAACAGCGTTCGAGAGATATTCTCTAAGGACTTTTTACCAAACTTGGTAGAATGAAATTTTGGTATATGCTGGTTTTTCGAGCTGCGCGTATTGTAGATATGGATATCGCTATAAAAAAATTGCTTTAAATTAGTATGAGCTGAGGAATTCAAAATGTTTAACATGGTGTTTGTGATTTCATGCATCGGTATTATTTTAAAGGGAAGTATTTTTGTTTGACACTAATATTTTTTGCATGTGTATCCCAAGGCAGACCAGGAAAGAAAATCTGATAAAATCAGGAGCTGTTTTCTTGCGAGTAGCTTCTCGAGCTTTTTCACTGCTTCTTCATTTCCTTTAATTCCACAGTGGCTTCTTATCCATCCGATGTACACATTCGGTGATCAGGATGGAATGCAGATGTTTGGAAGAGGCTTTTATCCATCAGTTGAGAGAATACGGCTGAAGAAGAAGAAGAATAATGGTGAACAATCCACCAAGGACCTTGGAGTAGTTATCTTTGTATTGGACACAGCCTCTTGCTCTGTGCGATGGGTTTCGGCTCTGTGTCATCATTTTTGTTTTACCAACATTGATTTGCAGTCCCACACCTCGTGCAGCTGTTTCCAAGGGATCAAAGACCTCTTTGATGGCTGTTATTGATCTTCCGACAATGTTGATATCATCCGCATATCCAACAAGTTGACTACTTTTATAACAAATATTGGAGCTAGTGTCTATCAGAGTTCTTCTTATGACATGTTCAAGCACAATATTAAAAAGAGATGGGGCCAGGACGTCTCCCTGTTTTAATCACTGGGATACTGCAAATTCTTCCGTTAGTTCTCCATCTATTTTGACCTGACATCTTGAATCTGACATTGTTGATTTGACAAGTCTAATCAATTTTGGAGGGATTTGAAACTGTAGCATTATTTCGTATAGACATTCTCGATCTATGCTATCATATGCTTGTTTGAAGTCAATGAAAAGTTGATGTGTGTCTATATCAAACTCCCAGCATTTTGCCGAAATTTGTCTTACGGTGAATAGTTGATATGTTGTGGATCTACCCGCTCGGAAACCTGCTTGATACTCCCAGTATATTTTCTGCGTATGATTCAATTCTTTGTTTCAATATTGTGGTGAAGATTTTGTATGCTGTGCATAAAAGTGATATGCCTCTATGGTTTTCGCATTTTAATTTATCACGTTTCTTGTAAATGGGGCACATTATACCTGTTTTCCACTCCTCTGGTATTTTCTCTAGAGTCCATATCTTTGTAATAAAATTATGTGGTAATTTCCTAAGGTGCTCATTACCATATTTGAACAACTCGGCAGGTAGATTATCTTTACCAGGTGCTTTATTGTTTTTGAGTCTCTTTAGTGCTGCTTTTATTTCGGACATCGTTGGCGGGTTCGTCGGTTCTTCATCATTTAGTTCAGTAGAGATGTTGGCAGGATGGTCTCTTAGATCACTATTAGGATTAAGAAGTCAGCGGAAGTAATTTTTCCACACTGACTTAATCTGTTCCTTATCAGATACAATTCTTCCAACAGAGTCCTTGCATAGTGTTGTGCTCGGTTTAAAACCCTCCTTAAAGAAATTCACTCCCTTATATGCCTCTCTGGTGTTATTATCAGAGAAATCTTGTTCCATTTTTAGCAGCACACTATTCAAGAATTTTCTTTTCTTTCCTTTTATCAGTCTATTCGTTTCTCTTCTCGCTTGTTCATAGGCCTGTCTTTTTATTCTTGTTGGTCGTTCAATGTACTGTGTTCTGAGTGTGTTTTTTCTATCTATCTTTCTTTCACACTCATCATCAAACCAGGGGTTCCTGGATTGTCTCTGTCCATTGTATGGCGAACCCAACATTGCACAATTCATCAAAATAAGAAGATTACAATGGTTGGGCCATGTGCACAGAATGAATGATAACCGCACCCCAAAAAAGATCTATTATAACACTCCGGAAGGCAGACGAAGCAGAGGCAGGCCAAAATTAAGATGGCTGGACAATGTGGAAAGTGACATTAGAGCGATTGGCCTGATGAACTGGAAAAGAGCCGCAGGATGCAGGGACGAATAGAGACAAATTCTGGAGGAGGCCAGGGCCCACAACGGGCTGTGGCGCCACTGATAATGATGATGATTTGCGAGGCAGTGACAGAAACACAATGTTTAAATACCTGTTCATCATAATTGTCTTGCACCGCATATCCTCCTGATATAAAACAGGAATTAAGTTGTGGTATCACGGATTATTTTGACACCTTATGGCACGAATGTTTTGTAATTTGATATAAATAATCCAGTGCTTCGGGGAAATTGTAAATTCAAGAAAGTAATACTTGAAATGAAGGTACGTTGAAATTTTAGAGTCGCCTTCAACGAGGAAGACGGACGAGTTGAGAAAATTTGGATGTTTAAACATAGGCAGAATGGTGGATTTTGCACAGTACGTAAAGTGGCCACTTAAACCACCTAATGTCGGGTCATAAGTCCCGTAAATGCCCAGACTTTCACACTCCCTATTCAAAAATGTTTTTCCTTTCTATTGCAATAAATTTCTCCAGCCTTGTCTATTGGAAATACTTAAAATATTAGACTATTCCCCGTGGAATTATATCTTTTTTTGGAATAAAAAGAGGCCTGATCGATTGCCGGCCCCCCGACTATCGCTATGCGAAAAATACAACTATTCTTTACTCTATGACGACGCGACGTTGCGTAATTATTCTATTTTAATATTAATTTATTTTTCCACAAACAATTTTCCCGAGAGGGTGATATTTTTTTCTCTGATGAAAAGTAGCCTATCTTCTTTGTCATCTCTCCGGCTATTCCTGTTCAAGAAATAGCGTCAATCGGTAGCTTCGTTGCGACGTTACGGAGACATAAACGAACACACAAACACACTTTTGCATTATTGAAAATATTAGTGTTAGTATGGATTTTTACAAATTAAAAAAAAAAACTAATTTTAAGTGTTCATCGTCATCATTTGCGACACCTAATGGTTCATAGGGCATTGCATTAGTACACCAATCGCAGCTTATCTTGATCATTTTTGCTACATGAAGGTATTATGATCAGTCTTTCGCTGATACAATGAAATACTCTAGTGTAAAAACACCTTTCAAAATAAATATTTAACTGCGTAATAAAAAAATTCGGCCTTATGGTGTAATGGTCGGCACGTTTGTCTTCTACAGGGCGTTAGCCTGCCATGCAAGAGGGCTCGGGTTCGATTCCCGACATGGTTGATATGAAATATTTAAAAGGGTTATTACACTAGAACATTTCGTAGTGCCTGGACTGGTACCTTAAGCGTAAGAATGATCATCTTACCTTCACGTAACGAAAATGATCAAGATACGCTGAAATTGGTGTACCAATGCAGTTCCTCATTTATTTATTTTTTTATTCATATTTTTTCCATTATAAACTATAATTAATAATGAAAATAATGTGACCTCACTGGGGTTACCCGCGCCGAGGACACTTAACAATATACTTTTTTTGAAATATTTTTACATTTGAGAATAAACAAAGAAGACTTAATAAACAGAGATAATTAACAAAATGTTCAGACAGTTTAAACACTACGTATTTATGTTTATAATTAATTTTTGTACATCTATATTATTTATATTACAAAAGCACAATGAAAGAACAAAAACATAACTTAAGCTGAACATTTGTGAAGTAGTTGATTCAATATTGGTTTGGACGAATGAGACAATCCATTTTACTTCTACCTAGCTCCACTGTCCGTTTTTTTATAGCATTTTTGAACATTTTATCGTTACTAATCGTTTTAATAGATAGTGGAAGTAGGTTACAGATTTTAATTGAATAATACTCAAAATCCCTCTGTCCGAATGTGGTATTTATTTACATTTAAGTTATTAATTTAAAAAATACTTGGTACACTTCCACTTCAAACTTCCACTAATAAGTGGAAGTGTACCAAGTATTTTTTTAAATTAATAACTTATATGTAAATATAAGTTATTACATCATTACAATGGAATTCCATCAAGAATTTTCAATAAATAATTTAAACGAAAAAATAGTTTGTATTTGTTTAAGTTGTCTTTGTGTTGAGGATCTAGTGATCTATGCTCCATTTGGTGCGAAAAGATGGAGATAATATTGAATAAAAATAAAAATAATACCAAAGAGAAAATCCAAAAGAAGTTTCTGAGATATCTCTACATGAGAGAGTGCGGGTATTATCCTTGGCTCTGCCCGACCGAGTTTCTCCAGGGTATGCTCGGCTACAACAGTTTAGAGACTAGAAGGAATGTGTATTTGACCACACATTTTTATCGATTGTTGCGCGGTATAATCGATAATTCTGAAATTATGATGAGCATTGGTTTGTATGTTCCTGATAATTACCTAAGACAGCGTCAGCATAGATTGTTTCATATTTCGATATACAGGACCAACCTGCCGGTGGTTATGCCTGTTGGAAGGGCTACCGCTATGCTGAACAACATCGCTCTGGATGTTGATCTGTTCCATGTATCTGAAGGGGTTTTCCGAAGCAGGATTCTCTTACTACTTTGACATGAGTCTTTTTCATGTATTTTTTTATTTTTTATAATATGTACGTGTTGAATATATGTTTGTAATGTATATGTTATATTCAAATAAATGAAATGAATTAAATTGAATAATGAAGCGATTATGCGCAGCTTACCGTTAGATTTGACTAACCATAATGATGTTTTACGGTAACTTTATTTACAGAAACAAATAAGTAATTACTTTTTCTTATGAATCATTGCCACCATTTGTATTTTTATCCAAATATAAAAAAAATATCAATAAAGCGCGCCCAGCGTCAGCGGTGAGCCAAAAAAAGTAAAAAGACAAAAAATATATAAAGAGACTCTTGTCAAAACAGTAGGAGAGTCCTGCTCCGGAAAACCCCTTCAGATACATTTGTACGCATTAAATTTTAGTTTGTAATGTATGTATTATTTTAAATAAATGAATTGAATTAAAATGAAATTGAATTGAATTGAAAAATCAAACTTCAAATAATGCCATTTTCGATTCGAAATAAGAACAGATTTCAGCGCGCGAAACAAAAAAACAAAAAAGGTGCGATCTTTTCATGATTTTTTCATTTGGCAACCTAAACAAAATGGCGGGGGTCGATTTTACGTCTTCTCCGAGCTTTGCGGAACGCATTCTGGTTTTACAACCTAGAACCGAAGCTTCGTAAGTGGCGCCTATTCCACCGGCCGATATTAATAATAAATATAATCCGTGGCGTTGAACGCGTCGTTAAAAAATATACCAGTTGTCTCGGGAGCCGTTAAATTCTACGCAATTTGGCTCCGCGCCAGGATCTTCAGCCGATACTGATTTGGGGAGTTGAAAAGTGACATTTAGTGACGTTCAACAGTTTTATTGCTTCCTAAAAGTCTTGCACAAGTGCAAACAATGTTTTTATGCACCGTTAAGGACTCGACTCTATAGGGCTGCCGTACGTCCCGATACACTGTGATCTGCGTTTCAGTGTCCCTATCTTAAGAATCATTTGAACTTTGTACCGGTAAAAATAATGTTTTCCGATAATAGTACATACAAAATAACTAATATTGATACGCGTCCGCACATTAAACGTGTGTTCTCACTAATTGAAACTCAGTGGACACGTGAGCGCAAGAGGGCAATATATCATTATATTGGTATACATGCCCCAGAAGTATGCTAAAATTTTAAGCTGTATTTATTGATTACTTTTTCTGTGGCAGCCGCTATGGTAAGACGTGATTTTATGAGTTCGGCGATTTTCGTTTGTTAAAAAAAACGGATCAAAGAATTCGTATCGAATTTTGTGCAAAAAATTAAACAAAGTGCATGAAATGTTAACAAAGGCCTAAGGTGAGTCTGCAATGAATAAAACAAGAGTTTACGAGTGGTATAAGCGTTTCCAAGATGGCCGTGAAGACCTTGAAGATGACGAACGGCCCGGACGCCCCAGCACATCAACAACCGATGAAGACGTGGAAAAAGTTAATGAAATGGTTATGAACGATCGCCGAATCACAATCAAAGAAGTTGCTGATGTTGGCATATCGATTAGCTCAAGCCATAATTTTATTTAAATTTTTTTTTTGTATTGAGGAGCCGTGTTGTAAAACACGGCTCCTCAATACCTTAAGGAACTCTGCGTTCCGGAAGAGCTGGCAGATAAGCGCCTCACTCTCCGCTCAGCCTCCTGTTCTGCTGTGGGGTAAAAATACATTGTAAAATTAATTAGATTAAATTATAATGACTTGTGATGCAATGGAATAACAATCCATAAAAACAAGGTATAAAGTAATAAATAATAAATAATTCCAAAGAATACAATGTAAAAAAGATAATCAGATATAAATATTAAATTATACAAATTTGTCCACAGGTACTCACATATGAGTGTATTTGTAGAAATAAAAATAGTTATTAACTTAAAAAAACTATTGTGGTTAATTAAAAAAAGTTTGAACAATATTATGAACATTTTTTGTTATGAGGAAGTTCAGTGTTTTTTTTGTTTTTTTATTTGTTAATAGACTATTAAACTAAGCCAAAAAATATTTATATTTCTTTATATCGTATTATCAGCGCCATGATTTTTTAATGTTTTGTATTTCTGAAATAACTCCACGTGTGACGTCAGAGTTTGTTCTCTGACAGTTCTTCCAATTGGTTCGTTTACGGTGACCGAACCGGATATCCTTCAAAGCTCTCACATCGTTGAATGGTTCATATGAACCAGTGATGTCATTCAAAGTAGTGCGTTTTTATTAAAATGTTTTACAATGTACATTTTTAGGAAACTTTGTTGTACAATTTAATGCTCCAATTTTTACCGTGCGCAAGAAAACACTTATTGCATCCAATTTCCCGTAGGGCTGAAGTTCCGCATTGTGGCGCGGTCGGTCATGGCACAGTTACAAGAAAATAAATTATTACTGGTCTAAATGATTTAAAAAAATTAAAATATATAAGTAATTTGTTAATCTTAATGACTCCCTAGGGAATGAAATCCAGTTTTTTGTCTGCAAATATTTGGAAAAACTTAAAATATTGTAATAAATATATGTGATTTTCAGAAAATTTACATGGAGTCAACGAAAGCCCGTCCCAAGCCAACTATTGAAATATGAAATATTTTTCACTATCAAAGAATTGGTCTTGGGCATTGGATTACAATCAATTTTTACAGAATCAAAGTTGTTTATCATTCCCTTCCAGCACTTACTGGTGCATAGGGCACTGCATTGGTGCGAGGGTTTTCACGGTCACTGTTTTCAATATGTGTTTTTTTGGGTGATACCGTGTGTGTTGGATTTGTTCCGGCGTTTCGGCTACCAATTGCAGGAGCCATCTTCAGGGTAAACTGAGTTTACCCTGACTCATTTTACCCTAAAGATGGCTCCTGCAATGGTAGCCGAAACGCCGGAACAAATCCAACACACACGGTATCACCCAAAAAAGAATATTGGCACTGCATTGGTTCACCAATCGCAGCGTATCCTGTTTTTTTTTTTTGCTAAATGAAGGTAAAATGATCAGTCTTACGCTTCAGGTACCAGTCTAGGGGCTACGAAATATTCTAGTGAATACCGTATTAAATAAATGTTTCATATCAACCATGTCGGGAATCGAAACTGAGCCCTCTTGCATGGTAGATACACGAGTTGACCATTACACTACGAGGCTGACGAAAAAACTGATTTACTCCTTTAAAACTATTCGTGCTGTGACTTCTTCTTAAACCAGTTAGTTTAATCAACAATATTTTTAGTATATCCAAATGTTTGCATACAGGCTGGTTATAAGGAGAAGTATAAAAATTGAAGAATCATTTTCAGGCGTTATTAGTAGGTGAAGTTGTTAAATCGGATGAATCTCACCCACATGATTAAGGTTTCAGTTCTTTTACTTCACTAAAGTCACCAGAAGGAAGATGTGATGATATGTGGATGTTTAACTAAAATCTCGCTTTATTTTTTAAAAAAAATAAATGAAATCTAATATTCGAGGGACCTGCTTTTATAATCATACAAACTGGATTTAAAAAATTGCGCTTATCGTCCAGCCTGCAGACCTTTGAAAACACGACATTGAGTCTCCTAAAGGGTCGTTTTCACTGCGAAGATCATCAGTCTTCAAGGATTTGATCTGATTTTACCCAAAAATATCATAAATAAAAATATGTGCAAAGCACGGCTAATATAAATAAATATCGGGTGCCGGCGCGTTTTTTAATGGCAAGGAAACATTTTTTTACTTATTTGTCCAAAAATAAAAATTGATCGGAAAGTCCTTAAATAAATTACGCGTTTGTCTCTTGTGAGAATGATTCTAAATTAGCAAAATATTGAATTAAATATATTTATTCATACTATAAAATACTTTTAAAATCGCAAATTTTGTGAAAATTGCAAAAAATTGTACAATTTGTTAAAAAAAATTGGGCAATTTTATTTTTAAATTTGTGAAAATTAAAAATTTTGTACAATTTGTGATTAAATTTAAAGAACGCTTAAAATGATGCCCGATTCAGGTCCAATAAAAAATAATTTTAATAAAAAAAAATACGGTTGTAATATATTTTTTGAATGTCCTCAAAACTGCAACTAAAATAGAAAATTAAATGTTAAAAAACCAAAAAGTATATGAAATTCAAAGCGAAAGTAATATAAGGAAAAACTTATTTTTTTTAAGTAAACAAACGGAAGATGAAAAAAATATTTCAATTACGATCACACAAAGATCATTCTTCAATATGGAAACTGTTTATCTTCTAACTACTTTCGCATTAAAAACATAATTTTATTTATATCAAGACAATATTATTTTTGGTATGTGTATATATATTTACATATTTATACACACACAATTCTGGGTTTTATCCCAAGGGGGAGTAGGTATATTAACCTCAATATCAAATACATAGATGGCGCTCCAAACGCGCTAGCGAAAGCTTTCCTTGTTTCATGACATATATACAAAAACCAAAAAATGTCTCCGATATGGATATTCGCTAATAAGCGGAATGGGGAATGTTGTAGAATTCTACATAAAAGTGGCCACTTGAACCCAACCTATGACAGGTCGTAAGCCCTGTAAACGCTCGAATATCCATAATCTTGAAACAAAAATTCTACCCATCTCTGTAGTGATATAAATAATAATATATCAAGACATGTTTTCAAATAATTTGGCGGCATATGAAATATTAAGGGTGAATGTTTCAGTAAAATCAACGTCGATTTATGCGCATCTGTTAACATATGTTTATACACGGTTTGTCAGGGCCAGTCATATTTTCGGAATAATGATAAACCACGGGAGTCACATTGAACGAAATGTTCATGAAACAAGATTTTGTGAATGTGCTATTTCCAAAACACCATAACTTTTGAACCAAATGAGATAATTTCAAACTATTAAGAACATTCAATGTCAAACAATGATTTAGTAACAATGGTTTAGAATAATAGCATATAAAAGAATAGAAATTACACCATCAATTGTAATAGAAAGTGAAAAACTTAATGAAGTCACTGAAATTGGATATTTGGGTGTAATGTTGGATTCGGAACTTGCATTTAGCCAAAGCGCTGGGATGGTGATAAGGAAGATTGCAAAAAAAATATCAATTTTGGGAAGGATCAGAAGATTTATTGATAAGGACTCCTGCAAAACTATTTACAAAGTAATTATTGTACCACACGTTAACTACTGTAGTAGCATTTTATTTTTTACAAACAAAGAAAACATAGATAAACTAACTGTATTACAAAATAAAGCCTTTAGAATCATTTTGAAAAAAAACAGATATACGAGGGTAAAGTCGATGGTAATTGAAATGAAATTATTAACATATAAACAAAGAATATTTTACAATACAATGATATTTGTTCATAAAATTATAAACTCTAATAAAAAAACAGAATTTTGGAAAAAAATTGATCGGAACCAGCATGAACACGATCACAATACTAGAGAAAAGAACAATATTAGACTTCCATTTAGGAAAAAGGCAAAGTCGCAAAATTCAATTTTATTTAAAGCAATTAAAAAGTATTACGAAATGGAAAAAAATATTTATGATAAAAAAAAAACATATCAAAATTTAAAATAATGGTCAAGACATATGTGATAAACAATTTATAAATTAAATGTATTTGCAATGTTATTATTAGAACACACATAACAATATGTATGATATGTGTGCCCTACTTTAAGATTTAAATAAAAAAAAATAAAAAAAAATAAAAAAAATAGTTTATCTGGAACTAATGATGTTTTTTGCATTAAAACAAAGTGGATTTGAGATTTTTATTTCAACTTAAAAAAAACATTTTCACGACGAAAGTGGACTTCGATGTTTTATCCTCTAAGGTAAAAATTAATATAATGCAATGTGCGCTGTCCATATTTATTTTTATCTTTGGTACGAATAGTTGTTTTCTAGAAAAATGATTAAAGGTCTAAAGAAAACTGTGACTCTCGAGACGTTCTTTGAAAACACATAACGATTGTGTAAATTTCACATTTTGTTGTAAATCGTTCAATCGTCTTGCGGCCGAAAATAAATCACCCATTTGATGAATAATTATACCTCAAAATTGGCCTCGGGAAGGCGAATATTTTCATTAAGTCGTTTAAGAGATTAAGTTAACCATAGAAGAACTTCGCTGTAACAGGGTATCGAATTAGGCGAGTACTTCGCAGGTAGACCTGGCCACAAAAACGGGTGATTGATGGTCTATTATTGATTTTTCTCTCATGGCAATAGGTAATTAATTAACTCGCCAACGGAGACCAATATTCGAGCATCAATCAATAGAATATATATTTATTTTGGGGTCGGAGATCTAATTGGATATACAGTTCGTTTTAATGGCCACGGATGAGGAAAGGAGTATGTCTTTTCATCGATAAGCTATTAATAAATAAGAATTGTCTAATGAGGTTTGGTAGTATTTTTAATTTAAAAAACAGCCCTAAATTTGTTGCAACAGAGAGTCTAGGTCATAAAATTAAGATTAGTCCAGTAACCGCATACGCACATCAAACAGAAGGCGACTCAACTACTCATAAATGAGTAGGTTTACGTTTTGACCCATTAGTTTCTTTATAGACGTCGCTCAGTACGCAACTCCTGATTTGAATTCAACTATGCCGTGTTGTGTCCTTTTAAAGTTTAGAAATATTGATAGGATCTTATAGAAACAGGATGCAATCACATTTCATCTGTAATTTGAAAATGAATGTGTATATAAGAAATGCATTACGTAAAAATTGAATTATTTTTCCATCTGTCAGATTGCCGAAGAAACAAAATGGAAATTTCGTTAGTGTTGCCATGGTAGTAAATTTTTTTACCCTACTTTGATCATCTAATGAAAGAATTAATGAAAATTAGATTTCAGATTTAACAACTCCGTGGGGGACATTTGAACGACATTATCTTTGAAACAACAAATATTATTTAACATGATTTAAAAAATATCCGTTTTAATGGTCTTGGTATTTACAGAAATTAAGAAACGAATATCGTCGGACAACAGAACATATTTCTCCTTGCTGCCAGTGTTCATAGGGCATTGGTACATTGGTACACCAATGGTAGCGTCTCTTGATCATTTTTGTTACATGAAGGAAAGATGATCAGTCTCACGCTTCGGGTACCAGTCCAGGGACTATGAAATATTTTAATGGAAAAACTGCCTTTTAAATAAATATTTCATATCAACCGAGGCTGACAGCAGGCTGAAATTAGGTATAAAATATTTTCTTTAGTAGTTAAACCTCTAGCCATAAAGTTTTCTTCGTCATTTTAATAATAACTTTTAACTCAGGAAAAAAAATTGTCTTCTTCGTTCTTCAAATCTTCTTTTTTGTATTAAAAATAGTTGATTGATAAGATCATATAGAATTAAGATTAAATATAACGAAAACATACCTCATATAGAAACTTCACTGGTCCATTAGAATTAATTCTAACTGTATATACGGTAGTATCTTTATATATATAATTCCTCTGTACGTGTGATGTCGCCGTACTCCTCCTAAACGGCTTAACCGATTTACGTGCGGTTTTCAGAGAAATATAGATCTTTGCGCTGTGCGTGTTCGTAGATATTAAAATCTTCAATCGAATAGGTAAAAAAAAAGTTTAGAGCATAAATGTTTTATTCGTCGATCTACCAGGGTTGCATTCGAGGAGAAAGCATTTGCAAAAAAATGTAAAGATGTTGTTTTTTTATGTATAAAAAAGTTTGTTTTTAAATGTTTACAAACAGCATTTGTTTTTTGTGGATCTCAATCAGATTCTTGCCTTAAATTCCTCATAATTTCTACCCATTTTTTTCTTTTTATTAGATTTTTGGTAACCCTAAAATAATATTAAATTCAATACATTTTTAAAAATCGTATTCCTACATAAGTACACCACTTTGTTGATGAGACGACCGGAGTTTGACGTTTGCAAAAAGAATGCCATATTTGAAAAAATATTTATTTTATGTTTTGGAATTCAACCATAAACAAGTACCTACTTAAATTCAATATTTTTTTAATATCAACAATTTTGAGTTTTGGAATTTAATCACAAACAAGTACCTAGATGAAAAGCATTTTACCAAGATGATAGCAGGCAAGCCAACGTTCGGGCAGGACAATGTCTGTCGGGTCCCCTAGTATACTACAAAACTATGTAATTGTACTGTATGTTTCCTAAATACAAGGAAAAAAATCCCTTTCCAATTTAAAAACACGCTATTATTAATTATTTATTTTTTTCACTTACGCACCCACACACACACACACACGCAGCCTCACACATTCTCTTCCCTCCTTTCAATATCTTTCACAGTCTTTCCGTCGCTCGTAAACATACTTCCCAGATACCGTTCCGTCACACTGATTTTTCATATTTAGTTATATTTTCATCCCTTTCAAAAACCATTACTTCAATTTACTAACATTCATTGGCACGCTTAAACGTCAACTGAACGTAGTTATGCAGAAAGCAGTCAGCCATAGCAAAATGAAGCTGAGATAATAGCACCTTTGTGAAATGAGTGAATAAACAAATCTACACAACAGTTGGAATGTTTTTGACTTTAACAAATCATAAACAATGAATATATTAGTTTTTTTATACTACAAACAAGAATCAAATTGTATGTTTGACCAGTTTTAATAATTTTTAAAATTCGATTCGAAGATTTTTCTAGTCCTGTGAGTGTTTTCTGCAAATTGAGAAATGCCGTTTTTGTGATGGACACCATTTTCAAAAAGTGATTAAAACAATTTTTTGTATGAAAGCGGCCAGGCTGTTTTTAGCGCAACATAGATTTTTTTTTTTTTAAAGTTTTATTCATTTTAACAAATAAGTAACATACATAATTGTATTTTTGTTCCCGCAAAGCCGAAGCTTGCCTGCGGGTTACATTACATTTTATTTTTTTAAATTTATAAGTAAGTACATAGTTTAATAATAATTGAAGAATAAAATATATTTGTACACTTAAGTTTCACTTGCTGTTTAATAATTTTTTGACTATTTTTAAAAATGAAATTTTTGAGGTTTTTTTCTTCACGATTTTAGCTGGTATTAAATTGTACAGTTTTGGTACTACACTACCCATTGTTCTGTCACCATAGTAGTTTTTCTGTCGTGGTACCATCAGCTGCTGTGCCGATACTTGTCGGGTCATGATCTGTGATTTATTTTGGATTTAAAATTGCAATCGAGGAAATGATCTGTCATTATCTTATACTGACACTGTTTGTTAATTGGCAAAACGTAAACAAAATCAAATAATATTTTATTGTTGTCTTTTGCTTCATTCTTTATTTTTACAGGTACGATAATTTTTAAAATTTGTACCTGTAAGTTCAAGACTCTATCCGTATAAGATTTGAAACTTAGTCCCCTTACTGCACCCGATAACATCAATATCTCATTTTTTCAAAATTGTGGACTGGCTGCTTTCAGCATAACTACGTTTAACTGATGTATAAAGCCGTTGAAAATCTATGTGAAAAAAAAACGAAAAAAAAAATCAGTTAGGTTTATTCAATCTTATTAAGTGTTTTGGGTAGCGCGACCTTAAACATTACGTGTATCCGGGAAGTGTGTTTACTAGGGATGGAATGATTGAGAAATATATTATTACAAACGAGGGTGAGTGCCGGGAACAGAGCGAACGGTGCACTACAATCAACCTTGGCAAATAAATGTTTGCCGCAAGAGACAAAATTAGCAGTTCACAATAGTCTTGGTCCCGAATCTGATATATGGGAGCGAAGTATGGACTTGGAAAAACAGGGATGGAAGTAGGCTAAATGCTGTCGAAATGCGATCTCTTGGGCGAATGTGTGGTAAAACTATGTACGATAGAGGCACAAATGTCGAGATCCGTACATTATGTAAGGCTGAGATAAGCATTATCGACAAAATCAAGAGAGGAGCTCTGCGCTGGTTTGGACATGTAGAGCGAATGGCAAAATATTTACAATGCGAATGTTGATAGTGCAGAAATAGAGGAAGACCGAGAAAGGCGTGGCATGACCAAATCTAACAAATACTTGAAGATGGACATGTCAAAAGTCGGAATAATCGGCGCGCGTGCATGAGAAGATGTATGAATGTAGAGAAAGCGAGATCTGTATGCAAAGATAGAGTGATGTGGCGTTCTATCCTCTCTGCCTACCCTTACGGCGTGATGGTTTCTTGTTGTTGTTGTTGTTGTTGCAATGTTTGATCTCACGTGTTCACATTTATTTGACGTTAAATCATCAATATAGCCAGATAAAAAGCGAAGTGTAAACACACGCAAAATATCAAAATCCCCAAATTAATCACTCTGTAGGGGGTAGAAAAGATTTAAAATACCATTCTAGGGTTCTGGTTATATTTCACACACACATTCACAAACAGAACCTTTCATCCGCCCGAATACGGATAAATAAATAAAAACTTTTTTTTTTGCCGTGGTGCCGATGTTCCTGTGGAACTGTTTTATGAAAACTATTGCCGTGGGGCTAAACTTGGGGTTGTGTGAATGAAAGGAAGTCAGTTCTATTTTACACACAGAACTGTAGTCTTTATCCACCCGGACGAAAATAAAATTAGTGATGTCGATAAAAAACTAATTTTTAAAGATTTTTTTTAATGTTTGGAATAATTAATAATTTAATGTAAAAATTGAAGCAATATAATATTGATGAATTTTATCGTCAGCGGTTCTCTTTGTCAATTCTTTTTAGCCAAAACCGAGGATTCTCTATTTTATCAAGTTTCATTAAAAAAATTGTTATTAGTTTTTCTGTAGTAAAATACAACAAAAGAGGCGATTTTATATCTAGTCAGTAATTTTCCATAAGAAAATAAAATGAATATTTGTATAAAAAGTGACATCTGTTTAACATTATTAGAAGCTGAAAATCGAGCGTTTAGTTCGGTAAAATCCCAATAGATGCTACTATACACGTATTCCACAAAATTTTGAAATCTGATTTTCACAAAAATATTTAGGAGAAACAAAAAACTTTGCAGATTTTAGTAGAAATGTCTGGGAAAATAGATTTTTTTAAGGGAATACTTAATTGTAGTCCTTTTATGAAAATTGGTACGTTTACATTTTAATTGTAACAACAAATCATCATGCTGTTTATCCGTAGGGGTACACGCCGATTATTCCTACTCTTTACATGTCCATCTTCAAGTATTTGCTGGATTTAATAGTGCCATGTCTTTCTTGGTCTTCCTCGATTTCTGCATCCATCAACATTCGCATCCTAGATCCTTAAACCGTTCTTTTGCTGTCTATTCGCTCTACATGCCCGTATAAATCACACAACTCTGCTCCGGAATATCTAAGCCAACTATGCATTCTAGATGAACTAGCTGACAGGCATCTTACGCTTAGATCAGCTACGTCTACGGCGAGAGAAAAAGTTCTCCGCATACAGCGCACTAAATTTAGTGAACGCGCATTTGCGGTCGCAGGCCCTACGGCATTGAATGCTCTCCCAGCAGAGGTGCGAGGCTGTGAAAGTGAAGTGATGTTTCGGAAAAAACTGAAAACCCACTAGTTCTCTAAATCATTTGAATAAATCCGTAGCATGTGCTAACAAAATGAGTTGTTTTAATTAAATTCCAAATTTATAACTTCAATTAAATTTATTTATCTATAGAATCACTACATAAAGCGCCCTTGAGGTATTATATTGCGATAATAGCGCTATATAAGTTATCCATAATAATAATAATACCAACGCAGCACCCCGTTCTTGATTCTGTTTACAATGCTTGTCTCGGCCTTACATAATGCACGGATCTTGACATTTGTGCATCTATCATACATTGTTTTACCACACATTTGAAAATAATTATTTGCCATTTTTTGTCATTTATTATTCGGTGACATTTTAGCTCCGTGCAAAGAACAAAAGCGTTTCAAACTTTTGGGTTGGTTTTTAGTTTAACAACAAACATGTATCCGACGGTTTCGGTTTGCACTTGCAATTCCAGACCTAAGTACATACGGCCCATTGTATTGGTGTAAACTGCAGCTAACTTCGTAGTTGATAATTATATAATGGTTTGTGTCATGTCAGTTTGGGCGACTCTATTAGCCGGTGGCGTTTTATTACTCTAAGGTTATTACAATACTTCTGTGCCATAAGACTAAGTTAATAATATGAAATATTAGAAAATAAAAACCTCAATGAGGAAGTTCAGTGGTTTTTTTATTTGTTAATAGACTATTAAACTAAGCCAGAAATATATTTTTTTTGTATCGTATTATCAGCGCTATGATTTTATAAAGTTTCGTATTTCTGAAATTACTCCACTTCTGATGTCTCGAGTTCTCTTCCTCTTCTTCTCAGTCAGTTCTGCCGATTGGTCCGGTTATGGTAAGTTAACCTAAAATCTTCCACGACTCTGAACTAGCAACGTCGATCAAAGTAGTTCATTTTTATTAACCCTTCAATGTCCGATTTTTCTAATTCTAACTAAAAACACCCTTTTATGTATGTTTTTTTATGCAAATACTGGGAAAAACAATGAAAAAAAATGATGCAATTTTCAGTTTTTATTTCATATTTTAGTTTATGTGGACAATATGCTACATTGGGCATTAAAAGGTTAAAAATTACAAGAATGTAATATAAAACAAGAAATGACGATTCTCATGAACATCTTTTTATGTAATAATGAAAGTTGCGGAAACAATTATGACTTTAAATAAAAACATAGAAAACACCCTTTGAACTTTAGCTAAATTATACTGTTGACAGAATACGTGCAACTGACTTTTTGTTTCAATTTTTATCGAAAATTTTTACCCCGGTGGCGACTTTTTAAAATAAATTATAATGCCTAGTGTGTATACAATACAATAAACTAGTCGCCGAGTGATAAACATGTTTGAAATCACTTTTATACACCGATTATCGGTATGTAGCAGATTGTCTACATTGGGCATTGTAGGGTTAATATTCGATTAGGGGTTCGAACTGTCAGTAGGGTCGCAGTGAGTCACATCTTGCTGGAGGATGTGATTCTATAAAATACTGCAAACTCCCAGTTGCATTCCACCGGCAATATTACTACCGACTAGTCCAACTCGTTAGCGTCCACGTCGCGAACCTTGGGCAATAGGATCACACTCATAATGGTGTGATCACAGCAGATAACGAGAGGATGAAAGGAGAGTTTTTGGCGCCTTAAATCCAAAACCAACCAGCTAAGGGAAGGTAACCCCGACAGAAAATCCATCAGAAAAGGCAACGGGAAACCACTCTGATCATTTTTTCCCAGGAATCACTATGCCGAGTACATCAATAAGCAGTAGTCCTGTCTGTGAATGTAAAGTTAGCGCAGGACAGATACAAAAAAGCGACAACACCTTTTAGACCGATCTCCAATTTCAATCACAAGTTGTGATCTTACCCCTAGTTTAAATGTTAAATTACTGGGTGTTCATTTAGATTCAGATCTTTCTCTTCATTCTCAGGTCAATAAAACGGTAAGGGCTGGTTTCTTCCATCTCCGACAGATCAAATCCGTGCGGAGAAATATTCCTATAGATGCAACTAAAGCTCTTGTAAATGCTTATGTCATTTCGCGTCTAGATTACTGTAATGGAATATACGCAAATCTCCCAAAATATCAAACTAATAAACTTCAATCTGTTTTCAATGCAGCAGCGAGGCTTATTACGGGAGTAAAAAAATATTCTCACATCTCACAACATCTTCGAGATTTGCACTGGTTAAAAAGCCCAGAGAGAATAAAATACAAGCTTTGCTGGACAGTATTCAAATCCCTTCATAAAATGGCTCCAAAATACCTATCGGACCTTTGTATTAGGGAAAATACATGTCAAAGAAAATCTACTCTTAGGTCAGCATTTGATTCAGGAAGAGGAAAACTTGTCAAAATCCGGCGCTCCCCAAACACTAGATTTGGAGATCGTGCTTTTGCCGCCGCCGGCCCCTCTGCCTGAAACCGATTGCCTTCAAACTTACGAATCATCGACAGTCCCAGTCAGTTCAGATCCCAACTAAAATCCCACTTCTTTAGACTATCATACCCTTAATTTTAAATCTGGACATATAATATATCACTTTAGTTAAGTTAGAATGTAAGTTTAGGTATACAATTGTGAAGCGCCCTAGAGGTGATTTTTTACAAAAATGGCGCTATATAAATCAGCCAAATATTATTATTATATGCTTTCACTCTAGTGAACGCCAACGTCGGGGAAACCCGACAAGACACTTGAAGAAGAAGAAGGGTTAATATATGTATTTTTTAATCTTTTTTTCATAATTTTTCAAGAAGCTTTGCAGAACAATGCTTTAATCATTACCGAGCGTAAGTTTTTTGTTTCCAATTTCCTGTAGGGCTGAAGTTCCTCATTCTGGTGTAAAATATATGTACCACTTTATTTCTAGATGTCCTACGATGGGTTACAAATGTTAACAATGAAACACAATTTTTATTCGAAACATAATTAATTTTATTAAAAATGGAATGATAAAATTAAAAAAATCAATTCATTTAGATGTCCACTTCCAGTCAATTACAATACTTAAAGAAAAATGTAAAAATAAGTTAAAAATAATCATGCACATTACATACTTGTCAAAATAATTTTAATCACCGACGTATAATTAAACAGACAAGCCGTTCCCTTAAAAACTAAAGCAAATATTGCGGTGCCCTCGACAATTCAAAAGATATCATGAAAACAGTGTGAGAAAAAGATAAACAAATATTACAAATATCCTTAGCTTTAAATTTTACATAACTTGTTACCATAGATAATATTTATGAGCAGCGCTGGATCCAACAACATGTTATTCTCCCGTTTCTCGTAAGCGAGTGTCTGGTTCTTTATGCTAATGAGGAAGTTTAATGATTTTTTATATTTTTTTAATTGTAATTCAAACTAAGCCAAATATATATATATATATATTTATTATATTGTATTATTAGGGTCTGGTTACGCCACATTTGCTTTGTTGGATTTATTTGCTGCATGCTGGGCCCTGGTTGAAATGTTGCGTTTCTTACTGTGGGTAGGTACCACATTTTTGTCTCCGGGCCAACTTATTCCATATTCAAATCTCCCAATGTAAAAAAAGAACAATTGTTAATATAGTCGAACTGTCAGGATTTATGTGCTCAGATAACTTTTCTTCTTCTCACCGCGATCGCGAACCAGTTACTTTATCCCCTGTGTCGTGAAATAATTATAATCAAGAAATCATCTCAAGTGCCCCCAGGATCTGATCTGATCCTGACTGCCGCGAGACAAATTCCAAACAATAAGGTACCAGAACCCCAGTGCAAGGTAGAAATTGCATTCATTAAATAAGGTTTCAGTAGCAAAGCATAAAGATCACATCCCGCGAACCAGATAATTACGAGCGTTCATCTGCCAACACGCAAGTGGCGCGATCAAGGTCTATAGTTATATATATAAAAGCGTTTATTAAAGAAAATCTTGTACAATTCTGTTATTCAAAGTACTGTATATCGGAAGTTACAACATTTCCCCGTCTTTCTGGCAATTTGTGGATGCCATCCCAAAAAACTGGTCACATTTTGAATCGAAGAACGAATTAAGCCATTTTTTGATGCCTCGGACTGAAGTGAAGCGTATTCCGGAAAGTGCATTCTGCATCGACAGAAACAAACGGAAGTCAGAAGGCGCCGAGTCTGGACTGTGTGGCGGGCAGGAGCAGAACTTCCCATCCGCTTTATTCATTCACAAGCATTGTCACGTTGGAAAATCAATGACTCATTTATGGTCTCCCATTCTGGCCGTTTTTCTTTCAATGCTCTCTTTAAACGAATCTGTTGTTGCCGATACAGCTCTCCAGTGATGGTTTCACCCGGTTTTAGAAGCTCGTAATACACAACTCCCTTCTGGTCTTCATCTTCAAACTTTTTCGGCTGTCCGGGCCGCTCTTTGTCTTTGATATCAAAATCGTCACTTTTAAAGCGTTGAAACCACTCGAAACACTATGATTTCGCAAGAGCATGTTCGCCACGCAATTCTACGAGCAACCGATGACGTTCGGCTGCAGTTTTCTTTGCAAAAAAGTGACTCAGCAAAACTTACGCAAATGCTGTTTTTTTTGCCATTTTTCAAAATTTTCCATGACTGAAAAAAATATGATGCGCACAAGCAACACTGTTGACTGATTTTGATAGCTTATGAATAGAGCTTCAAAATGATTTGCTACAGCGCATACACAAGTGTTGACATCTAGTGTCAATTTCCGGTTTTTAAGTTATAAGGTAAACGGCTGTAATACTGACCGTGCCCGTATTACTGATCTATTTCAACAAAAACAAAGATAATAGGAAAAAGCAAAAAAAAAACACATTTATGAATATTGGCAACACTAGAACACAGCATCTGTTAATTGTTCACACTTGTTCTATGGTTGACATTCGAATTTTTCTGTTTAAAAAATCAGTTAGAGTTTGGACACCCGGTGACTAACAGCAGTACACAGGAAATCCTTACGAGGTAAGCCTAATTTTCAAAGTTTACTTTAAACCATATATTTTCTGTATTCAATTGTTATTCAGTTATATTTCTATTCAGTCAGTAGGATTTGACTCTTGATATTTCATAAAACAAAGTATTTGTAAGATATTTTTACTATTTGTATCATAAATTTTAAAAATAAAAGTGGTCAGTATTACATCCAACCATTTTTTTGACTGTTTCTTTTACTGACCTAAGCAGTCAGTATTGCATCCGGCTGATATTTTAGTCGTTTTCTTTACTGACCTATGGGTCAGTAATAAGTTCAGTGAGAATATTTCAAAAATTTAAATTAGTTTGATTGAAACAAAATTAAAAACACATTTTTTGTGTGATTTGTAGAGCACAAAGAATTTTGAATTAGGAAATGTAGTTCTGACTTATATATTTTTGCTTTATTTTAATCTTATAAATGAGTAAAGTTAGTGGTCAGTAATAGAAACAAATTTCGGTCAGTATTACATTTTATAATCTGATGTCAGTATTACATATTATGTCAGTAAATAAGTTCTGTGCCGAGACATATTTTTACATATTTATTTTGATTTAAAATAAAATTAACAAAGTTATTTCCAATGTAATATTTAAATACGCATTTTTTAAATAACGGAACATAAAACTTAAATTTTACTTGTAAATTGATCCAATATCTGACTACCAAACACTATTGTATACGATGTATAAATAACACAAGATAAAATTAAGTAAAACTGGATTTCAAAACATACGTTTTAAGCTACTTTAGATGGAATTTTTGAAAATATAAATTTCATAAACCTTTTGTTTTAGATATGATGGCGCCTAAAAGAATGCAGTATAGTGAACAGTCAGTGAAAGATGCGTTGTTAGCTGTGGAAAAAGGAATGACAATATACAAGGCCAGCAATTTGTATAAAATCCCAAAAACAACATTGTTATACAAGAAAAAGGGCAAGTATCCTGTAGAAAGAATAGTTGGACATCCTACAATTCTAACTAATCACGAAGAACGTCAGATAGTCGATTGGATAATATTTATTGGAGAAAGGGGATTTCCGGCGACCAAAGACCAGTTACTTGACAGTGTTCAATTACTATTATTGAAATTAAAACGCGAAAATCCCTTCAAAGACGGAAAACCTGGCAGGCGTTGGTACGAAGGATTTTTAAAAAGACACCCTGGCATTTCGCAAAGAGTGTCACAAAATTTAATTAGAGCAAGGGCGAACGTAAGCGAAAAAAATTTAAGGCAATGGTTTTCTACTGTTAAGAACTATATCGATGAAAATGATTACACAGATGTTTTGAATGACCCAAAACGCATTTATAATTGTGACGAAACTGCTTTTTTTTTAAGTCCGAAGGAGTCGTCTGTCATAGTGAAAAAAGGTTCGAAATCTGTTTATAATTTTATACACAACGATGAAAAAGAATGTCTTACTACACTTGTGATGGCTAATGCAGCAGGAGACCTCCCCCCCCCAATGATAATTTATAAATATAAAAGAATACCACTTTCGCTAGCCAGAAAAATGCCACATGGTTGGGGAATGGGCAGATCTGATTCCGGGTGGATGACTGGAGAAGTGTTTTATGAATATATAGGAAACGTTTTTTTTCCATGGCTCAAAAAGAACCAGATAGTATTTCCTATAATTTTATATGTTGACGGGCATTCGTCGCACATGACTTTGGCGCTCAGTGAGTTTTGTAAGGATAATAAAATTATATTGATTGCTTTGTACCCAAACGCAACTCATATATTGCAGCCCCTCGATGTAGCCCTATTCCGTCCAGTCAAATTAGAATGGAAAAAGAGAGTTCACCAATGGAAAATTGATAATGAGGGTAAAAAGCTTATGAGAGAAGATTTTGCCCCTTTATTAAAAACTGTATTAGAAACAGCTGGTAATATGAATACTCTTCAAAATGGATTTAGGACTTGTGGGTTGTATCCATTTTCCCCAGAAGGAGTCAACTATAGAAAACTTGATTTTAAAAAAGCGCGTCCTTGCACGTCAACACCATCATCGTCTTGTCCTAAGCACGTCGTTACTTCTCAAAATCTGTTGAAAATTCCTAACAACAAATACAACGCCGTATTTCTACATTTATTTGAAAATTTACTGACAAACAACCAAATTGATGCATTTAATGATCAAACAAATGATACATGGAATGGTCCAAAGGAAGACGAAAATTTGTTCTACATTTGGAAAATTACGAAGAATTTAGTCAATGAAAATATCGGATTGGTCACAGGGAATAATGACGAATGTCATTTAGGGTATGAAACTTTCGTTAACAACGATACGTTGAATGAGTCTCTCATAGCGTTTGACGATAGTTTTTGGTCAACAACAGGTGATGAATCTGAAATTATGACAATGGTGGTAAAAGATAGTGAACTAATTCCCGAGAAAAACAGTGAACCAATGTCCGTTTCTCTTACCGCAAATTTAGATCGAGAACTCCTAGAACAAGCGGGCACAAGCGATACTAATCTCAATGAAGCGACGCCTTGTAAAACTCCTAATTCTAAAACAATTATTAATGCTCTTACGCCCTTTAAGCAGTGTCTGTTTTGGCCAGAAGATAAAGTGGTAGAGAAAAAGAAAATTACAAAAAGAATTCCAACTGTCATTGTTTCATCAAACGATTATATTAACTACCAGCAAAAGGTCAAAGATGACAAAATGAAAAAAGATGAAGAAAAATTGGAAAGGAAAAGATTAAAAGAGGAGAAAAAAAATGTGGTGCTTGAGAAGAAACAAGGAAAGATAAAAAAAACAGAAGTGCAACAGAGTTGTTTAAATGACTTTGGCGGTTATAAATTGAATGAGTATGTAATTGTAAAGTTTGAAGAAGAATATTTTCCAGGGATTGTGGTGAAGAGCAAAGATAATGGTTCCGCCTTAGTCAGAGTAATGGTTATGAGTGGCCAGAATTGGAGGTGGCCAGAAAAAGAGGATACTATATGGTATTCTTCTGAAGAAATTATAAAAACAATTCCAGAACCGGAATTGCTGAATGCGAGGGGAATTTACTCCATCCCTGATATAACAATATTACGCTGTTCATCTGATAAGTAAATCAATATTTTAGGTATTTCTTTTAGTAAAAATTATTTTACTATTTTTTTTAGTTACCTCTATGATTATTAATTGATATTTTTCTTATGTGTTGTTAGATTTATTATCAAATATATTGAATAAATAAATCAAAATCTTTTATTTCACTCCCGGTCAGTAATAGGATCACCATAGGTCAGTATTAGAGTGAAATCCATTTTCAGTATGTCAGTAATGAATACAAAATCTGGATATGTTTAATATTTTTTATTTATTTAAATTGCTTGATTTTTTACTTTTATTTTTTTAACGTATTGAAGTAAATTCATCAATTTTAGAAATAGACAAAATTATATAGTTTCAATTACCAGGTATTTAAAAACAAAAAATGAATAAAAATGTCTGTCAGATTAAGACACGAAATGGGTCAGTATTATAGCCGTTTACCTTAGACCTAATATCATTAAATTTATAAAGATTACCCAGTACCCTCAAAACGCGCCAAAAATGGCTACCGGAAACCGGATATCTATCAAAACACATTGGCTATTCTAAGCATGTGTTCACCAGAATCTGTGACGTACTTTTCTGATTTTTTTCATACATTTTGAAGAAACTTCGCCGCACAGTTAAATGTTCTAATTTTTACCGCGAGTAATAAAACATTTTTTCAATCTCATTTCCTGTAGCGCTGAACGTCCTTATTTAACTTACGGATAGGTAATTTGTTTTAATATACTTAAAAATATAAGTTTTATTAGGACTTTATTGTCCTTATCGGTTTCTCATCACAGACAATGGCATTTTTCTACGTAGCGCAAAATCTAAATAGTTAGAATTTAAAGGTATGAAAGTCATCCACGAATCGAAATGCTATGGATTTCTGCTCGTAATGAGTCTATTTAAGTATACGTCGCTGCTTTAAATTATCAAATTGCAATCATAAAAAAGACTTAAATTAATCATCATTGTTGATTCTTGTAAAAAGAGTCACATTTCAGTGTAAAATTAAAATAACATTTTTAAAATAACTGTTTGGAACACAAAAGCAACAATTAAACTCTCGAGTGCGGTTGACAGAAACAGACAGGGATGAAAATGTCTTATTTGTCTATTGGACGATAAAGATTATTCTACATATAAAAGCGTTGTATCAACAAAATTAAATAAAAGCCCAACAAAAATGCCTAATCGCCAGCATATTTGCTAACAGTTCAAGAAGTCTCAGGATCAATTCCAAAAATGGTTTTCATGAAATATTTATTTAATGTATTCAGAGTACTTAATATTATTCAACAGTATATATTGAGAACGGTAGTGGTTTTACACACATAAATAGAGACAAATACCCAAGCGTCAACCACAACCGATTATTGTATTAACAAGATACTCCAATAGGGATCTGATACTGGGGGGTGAAGGGGTCAACACTGTTTTGGCATCATTTAAGTGGCCACTTAAACCATTCTGCTCGTGTTTGAACAGGTCGTGTATAGATATATTCCTTCGATTCTTTCATCTGTTGATGTTTGTCAAGTTAAAGAGCTGAAACCTGCATTTATGCGGGTGAGATTCGTGTAACTGAATTATGAAGGTGAATGTTACAGCGTGTAAAGTGCCACTTAAACCAGTCAATGACAGGTCATAAGCCCTGTAGATGCCTAGACCTTATCTAAAATGTTCTTCGTCTCTGTTGTAATGTGTTAATATAAACAGCTCCCCAGGGAGTTGAATCCAGTCCTTGTGTACAAAAATTTGGACAAACTCAAAATATTGTTTTATACATATATTCGTCCCAACTCCACGCGGGATTTTGGTTCCACGGAGTTGGGACTTGTGTTAATAATGTTTAAATGAATATGTTGTGAATAAAATAAAATAAAATAAATAAATAATAATACCAACATTTAATTGTACAGAAAAACTTGTTTAAAATATGAAAGGCACAGGACATCAATGTTTATGTGTTGTAAAACTAATCTGACGGCAGTTCATATGATCTAGATTTATCTTTAATAAAATTTGACATAAAGGGTCTATACTTCTCCATTAATTATGGATAATGGATGGATGCCAGTAATACTGGACATAAAGGGATAATTTAATATTGATGAAAACCATTTTAGATTACATGAAACAGTAAAGGATATTTGTATTAAGCGAGATTTCGGTTCCATGGAGTTGGGATTTGTGTCTTAATTGAATGTAACATAAATGTATTAAAAATAAATATTTATAAGTTTATTCAAATGCCTGAGAGGTGTGAAAACGAATATTTTCTGAAATAGCACCCGAAGCTTGCAATCTTTTTAACATTTAAAATTTAAACAACATGTTTTGACAATAAAATGAATGTTAATTTTTATATTATATTAATGCATTAAATATGTTTTAGTGTACGTTACCTTGTGAACCAACAGGAGAATAGTAATCATAATATACATATGTTAAACTTAAAACTAAAAATTTATTTTAACACTTCAAAAACCATTTAAAAAATGTTATTTTTGGACACACTAACATAATATTCAGACAGTATCTCTTACATTATTTAATAAATACACATTATAACACTTTAATTTAATACGTAAATGTATAAAAAATTATGTAAAATCGCATTATAAAAGTTTTTATATAAAAATGTGAAAAATTGCAGATTTTCAGTTCATTTTGGAATGATGTACTTAATTACGTGGAAAATATTGCAATGCAAAAAGGGAGAAATATTTTAAGTAATTTCCTTTCCTTTTTGAGTGGTCTCAAGTATATTGGATTCGTTCCGACGTTTCGGCTACTGTTGCAGGAGCCATCTTCGGGGTAAATGTTGAAATTACTCCATCGGTGACATCACAAGTTCTAGTCGGTGAGTTCTGCTGATTTGCGAGTTGGGAACCGGAAATCTTTCAAAACACTCTATCACTGGTTGTTTAATTTTTTAAATATTTTTTTAAGGAATAACCCACTAAGCGGCTACTTAAGAGGCTTGTCAGCAGGTGGGAAATAGGATGTGGAAGGAAGTTATGAAAAATACACCACAACACCCAGACCAATTGAGAAAAAAATCTTTCTTGGACTGGCGGGAATCAAACCTGCGACGCTAGTTTCACAGTTAGCTAAGACAGCCAACCAACTGCGCCACGGCGCCTGCCTTCGTAAGAACTTGTTACGTAGTTCAAAGCAGTTCATTTTTTACCGCGCTTAAGAAAACATTTTTTACACCTAATTTCCCCTAGCACTGGACTTCCTCATTGGAGCACACGGTGTCCACAAAGAGCCTCCGGGCATCTCTGTCAGCTGCCAGCTTCTGGGCATCCTCCCAAGTCGGGTTCGCGTCGCGTAGTTCCGACACGAACCACCGACAAACTGTCAGCAGCGGATGTCTAGGGCGTCGAGAACCTGATGCCTCGTAAAGTAGGCAAGCGTGGTTAAGGCTCTCCGGAGGCATCCGCAGTACATGGCCCGGCTAGCCGTATCGCCTCCGCAAAAGGACATACTGCTAGTTCGTAAACACATAATATTTTTACACAACGCATAGTTTACCCTGAAGATGGTTCCTGCAATGGTAGACAAAATGTAGGAACGAATACAAACTACACGGGATAACCCAAAAAAGACCACCTGTTCTTTTAATCGAGTTAAAATTCATCATACGGGCTGTACTCCAAGCCTGTACTTTGAATAAGTGGTGTTTTTATAAGTGAATATAATAAATAGACACTTGATAAATATGCAAATACCCTACCACCGTCACAACGGAAGATTTACATTGATGAAAAATCACTATAGTGTAATAAGAAAGTTATATTGTGTGTTCTTTTTTCTGTACTATTTGACTAAGGCATGTATTTTTTACAGGGTTTTTAAAATCTGACAAGTTTGGTATGCCAAATGGCGACTGCAATAGAAACTTATGACGTCAGTCTCTTGGATATGTTTACCTAACTTATATGCTAATAGAATGAAAAACACATCCATTTGACAAGCGTTCAATTAAATATTTCTATTGTTACAATGCACAAAAAAAATCAAATTACTTCCTTATTCAAATTACATGTATATCGTGGGTGATACTGCAATAACGCGTAACTATCAATGGAATTTTTTGGCGGGGATCCTGAAAAGCGTTCTGTTAACATATTATGCTTATTCTTAAAGGTATGGGTCAGTGCTATACAAGCTCCTGACGCCACTGCGACCGGTGAAGATCTATCGTGACGGATCCCCGTGAATAGCTCTCGCCCTCCAAGCCCAGGTCTTTAAAGAGCTCGATCATTATGTGGAATGCGAGAGTTCTCATTTTGCTAAATCTCCCCATCCAAGCCCAGATCGGTGAGTATCGAGCTATTATGTAGGGGGCGAGCTCTTTGACATCCTCAGGATTAACCGGTAGTCCCCCGAGAATGAGGCTTCTTTTATGATGTAAAGCATCACATTCACATAGAATGTGTATAGGTGTTTCCTCGTCTGCTATTATATTACGATTTTAACCAACCAAAAATACTGCTGGATTATCAGAAAAACTATCACTATTTAGAGTAAAAATTGCAATAATTGAAAATTAATGGCTCTTATAAAACTTAATTAGTAAATAAAACAGGCTATACGATCACCGGCGATATGTAAAACTGGGTATGTTGACGGTCATAGGGGCATTGGAAGCAATAAATATGAATCCTAAAAATGCCAATCTTTGAGCACAAATTTGTATCTTTTAATAAGTCAGCTTTCCTTTCATTAAAATTGTGTTGCAAGTACGAATCTGGAAAAGGTCCAAAGAGAGTAAATAGTTCAACGTAACATAAGAACGTCAGTTTTAAAAAAAGGTTTGGAAGTTGATCAATTCGATTTAAATTGATCGGCCGTATTTTGCACTGTGCGAATCTCTTACGTATTATTTTGTAAGGAACGGTAGAGGGCAGCTGTAAAGGACGACCCTGTCAGGAGTGCATTGAAAGGAGATAATATGAACAACAGATCATGCGGCCAGTTAAAGGACTATGCAGAATGGAGATGACAGGTGCTAGCTGCAAACCAATCCGGTCAAAAATATACAAGGAATAAATCCAGCCAATCTGCAAGCATTTGGACATACTCAAACATTGTTGAATTAACTACCTGGTGAAAGAAGAAGTATAAAAATTGGAAAATTGTCTCCAGGCGTTGCCTAGTAGGTGATTTGGTTCATCCGGATGAATCTCACCCACATAATAAAGGTTTCAGCTCCTTTACTTCACAAAAGTCAACAGATGGAAGAGTTGAGGAAAAGTGGATTATTAAACATGGGCAGAATGGTGAATGTTACAGTGTGTAAAGTGGCCACTTAAACCAGCCAATGACAGGGTCATAAGCCCTGTAAATGCCTAGACTCCCATATTCCCTTCTCAATAATGTTTTCCCTCTCTGTTGCAATTAGTTTAAATATATACAATGGTTTATAAAATATGTATCGGCTGTAAAAAGGTGTCGTAACCGATGAATGATGGGCCGGACATGTGTAGAGAATGCCATCATCACGGGTACGAAAAATAGTCTTAGATGGACACCCAGGAGGCAGAAGAAAGAGGCTGCAATGGGAAGACAACATAAAAAAGGATGCATCTCAACTATTGAGGAGTTGCAGCAGTTGACAGAAGGAATTGGAGGCAAAGGTTAATGGAGGCCGAGGTTCGGGCTGTAGTGCCACTGAAGAAGAAGCTTTAATAGTTTTACACAACACCTATCTTGCCTACATTGTTTTGGCATTGATGCAAATTTCACATTTATTCGCACCGGTCATTTTGTTTTTTTACCATCCATCCTTAAATGTCACATCAAATTTCAAAGTCAATATTTACTCCACACTGGCATTTTTAAGATTTATATTTTACGCTCATTGTTTTAACATGGTAATTCTTCTAAAAGAAAAGAATCAAAACAACCACTCTTGAAGGCAGTTTGAAGCCAACAGATAGTTGTTATACATAACAAATAAATAACATTTTAATTGAGCCACTACGAAGTGAAGTGTGAACCAACTGACAAAATGGTTAAACCTTTGTATTCAAAATTTAAACTCTGTGAGCTTTTTGCCTATTCTTTAAAAGTAAATTTGATCAATTCAATTAACATGGATGTTTCGACAGAAACAGGAAAACAAGGTTTTTGAACTATACTGATTACAGAAATGTTAAATAAGCAATGAGTTTACTTGAACCTTTAAAATATCGGTTAGTTTACTTCACATGCCGGGCTCATTTATCATGAACTAAGTCAAAAAGAGTTTGATCTGATCAGTGCTGAAATCATATATCTGCAGATAATTTGCGTTAGAGCGTACAAAAATCTATTCAGACAGAATTCTTCAAAGACAGATTCTGTGAGATTCAAAAATGTTTCATTCAATCTTAAAACTAACTTAAAATGAAAAAAATACATAGACATGTGTGAGAAAATAATAAATGCGTAGAATATCGAATTAAATTAAGGAATTGATATTGTAAATCTCAAATGAATACATCATGTGACCAATTGATAGCAGATTATTTGAGTTACAGTAAGTTGAAAAAAACAATTTAAACTTATGGATGAAAAATTAAAACTAAAACAATGAGATAGTATACTGTTGTTATAAGCGAAAGGCAGTTTTTTGTCAAAAATCAAATATGAGGTAATGTTCTACAAGAAATTTAAAACCATTTGATATAATTATAGCATTAAATAGTTTTTTTTTTTTTAATTTCAGTATGAAAAATGATATAATGTTAAGTGTTTTAAGCAATAACACAATATCTAAGGATTTATAAGCAAAAAGTCAATGTATATATGACACACACAGGTTTTATGCTTCAAAAAAAAATCAGCATACTGTGTTTTTACAAAATGATTATATGCAGTAAAGTTAATTTCAATAAAGTTAATAAATATTAGTATTGTGTCATGTCTAAAAATATGACTCCTGCAAATAACTACCTTTTTGCTTATGACGTCAGTAACTTGGTTAGAGTTTTTTTTACCTTTTATTACAGTACTAAGCCAAATATATTTTTTTAATTGTGTTATTAAGTTAATCCAAGAATAAAGAGTGTACCGCTGTACCACTGCGTGAGTGCGGACGTCTATCATGTTGGGGATCCATTGGTCGGATCATATCTGGAAAAGCGAGGTTTTCAGTGGGGCGGAGAAACGAGGCGAATCCTTAAAGGGATTGCTCAGCAAAGGGCAAACCGGATAGGCCGTAACATCAGGGCACCCGGACCCCCTTATCACCATCGCAGAGGGAATGGCTGAGGGCAAAAACTGCAGAGCTACCCCGAGAGACGCCTATATGGACCGAGTGATCGGGGACGTGCGCTGTAGCAGCTACACCAATATGAAAAGACAGACGAGGACAGGAATGAGTGAAGGGAATGAGAGAGGCTTGTTGCAGGTTGATCCCTAGGATTGTGGCCCAATAGACAGAAAGATTTTTGTCGTCGTGACCTCTAATGTCCAGATGTACCACAGTTACGTTGAAAAAAGTTTCATCACTATTATTCCGTGTAATTGGAGCAGACCATGTTTACAAAGTGCTTCTGGAAGCACCCCCCCTGGGGGGGTAATTTCAATGGAAGGTTAACAGAGTTATATTTAATAGGGGCATTTCACAGATCAGGATTAACATTAAGAATATATTTTATATTTAGAGCGGATTTTTACTTTTTTCATTAGTATTTTAGAGAAATGCCGATTATTCAACTCTTGTATAATGCCAGTTCTCCTATATGGGTGTGAATCTTGGCACCTTACCAAAGCTCAAAACACCAAACTTCTGAGTTTTGAGAGTAAGTGCTTGAGAAGAATATTCGGTAGAAGGTGGTTCGATTTTATAACTAACATTGAGTCCGAGAACGGACGCAGCAGCCTCCTATAATGAGCGTCTTGAGGATGCGGCGGTGGACCTGGCTTGGACACGTGCAGCGCACGCCTCAAGAGAACCTAAACCCTAGTTACCTCTTCTTTAAACCTGCGGGATCACGCCGTCCTGGAAGGCCGTCAATGACGATCTTTAGACTTTATTCGGCGGAATCAAGGGTCACTGGATTGACATGGGAAGAAGCGAGAGTGTTGGCTGGCGATAGGGTCTACTGGAGGCAACTGGTGATGTCCACATGCTCTACTTAGGAGCGGATGTGGAAAAGAAGAAGAGAGATTTTTAGAGTTAGAACTGTCAGTAGGGTCGCAGTGAGTCACATCTTGCCGGAGGGTGTGATTCTATAAAATGCTGCGAATGCCCAGTTGCATTCCACCGGCAACACTACTGACTAGTCCAACTCGTTAGCGTCCACATCGCGAACCCCGGCCAATGGGATCAGCAAGTTTCTGGCGCCTCCAAACCAGAACCGACCAGCAAAGGGAAGGTAACCCCGACGGAAAATCCACCAGAGAAGGCAACGGGAAACCACTCTGGTCATCCTTTCCCAGGAATCACTGTGGCGAGTACATCCAATAAGCAGTTGTCCTGGCTGCGGAGTAGCGCAGGACTGAGATGCTTTCCCTGCAGTGATCGACAGCGTCGGGGGCCCCTGATAAGGCACCAGAAGAAGAAAAATGATTATTTTTGGTTTTTAAAATAGCTGGCCATCGGCGTCACGTCACGTTAATGTCATCCGTCATCCCGCCGAGTGCGCTTCTTAGCAAACTTTACAAATACTTAACAAAAGTGTTGTATGGCGCAGGTAATGTCACATGGACGCAAAATTATACTACAAAATATACGTATTTTAAATCCTCGTAGAATTTTTATCCGATATTGCAGGAAAAAAAGAGTTAGTACCATTACTATCGTATTTATTACTTATTTTAAAAATACATGCAAGATTTTTTTTAAAAATTGAATAGACCCTTTTGTCCATAAAGAATTTCACGCAAATTATAACTTTAGGGGGTCAGCTCCGGTATTTGTTCAGAGAGTTTCGACCTACTTTAAATTAGGTTAAACAGTACGGCTTAGAAAAAAATTGAATTTCTTCATTGGTAGAAAATTACGCTTTATTATAACAAGCAACAAGTTTTGTGCTCCAGTCATTAATATCATTAGTCATTAGTCTAGAGTAAAATCTTACAATTAGAATCTTTCCTTATTTTTTTATTGTCAAGATTTAATAGTTCCTTTTATAATCTACGAGAATGATATGATTTTAAATTACTTTTCATTTGAACAACAGTAAAATAATCAGCGATTCAATATAGGTTGTTATAGTAATATGGAAAAATCAGGTTTTGTTTACAATATTATAAATTAATAAGGATTTATAAAATACTACGGAGAATTTTTTTTTTTTTTCTTTTAATATAAAGTCAGACGCCACAACTCATTCATTGTCAAGGCCAAACATGTCGCGTTTTCGTTGAGACATATTTTTTAACAAGTTTATTTTTAAAATTACAAATGAAAACATTTTTCCACAGTATCCATATTGATTTTGAAAATACAATTAATTTTTAAAATACATTTTACATAATTTTATCGATATTCGTAACATGTGATATTTCCATATGTGACATTCTAAATCTAATGGTCAAAAATAAATGAATGTGAGATGTGTTCATTTTAATTAAAAACAGACAACAAACAAACAGAAAAAGTGTATATTTTAAGGCGGAGATAAATACTTATGGTTACTTATTTTTTTACCATTAGATTTTAAGAGGCGCCAACTATAGCACGCAACCTACGCCTTTTTAAATTTCTCTGATCATCGTCATCATTTCTCTATTTGCACCCAGTGGTGTATAGGGCACTACAGGAGTACTCCAATTGAAGCGTATCTGGATCATTTTTGTTGCACGGATGGGAGGTAAGGTGCTAGTCGACGAGCAACGAAATATTGCAGTGTTGAAATTGGTTATAACGATTACGGAAATAACGTTGTTGAAATTGGTTATAACGATTACGGAAATAACGTTGTTGAAATTGGTTATAACGATTACGGAAATACTTATTTTAAAAATACATGCAAGATTTTTTTTTCAATTGAAAAGACCCTTTTGTCCATAAAGAATTTCACGCAAATTATTAAATTAACTCTAGGGGGTCAGCTCCGGTGTTTGTTCGCACTAAATTTGGTGAGCGCGCATTTGCGGTCGCAGGCCCTATGGCATGGAATGCTCTCCCAGCAGAGGTGCGAGGCTGTGAAAGTGAAGTGATGTTTCGGAAAAACTTAAAACCCACTTGTTCTCTAAATCATTTGAATAAATCCGTAGCACGTGACAACAAAATAAATTATTTTAATTAAATTACAAATTTAAAAGCTTCAATTAAATTAACTTAACAATAGAATCACCATGTAAAGCGCCCTTGAGGTATTTTATTACGAAAATGGCGCTATATAAGTTATCCACAATAAACGAGATCTCGGATGTAACGAGGAAACATTAGTTGACATTTTAGCTCATGGTTTGCTCCATACAATTATTCACTGTTATAACGAGTTACACTGTTCAACCGTCCATGCGCTCAGTAGCTGCAAGACTTGTTGTTATCTAACTTCCGATTTTATAAATTTGCTTTTTATTTCGTTTTTTTAAATTTCACTTAAACTCTAAACTTCTTTATCAAATAATTTTTTTTTAAATAAAAATGTAAATAGGGGCTAGATTTCTTACTGTCCATGCGCTCTGTAGCTGCAAGACGTTCTGTTATCTAGCTCATATATATCATAATTGTAATATATCATAATTGGAGACGAGGAACTAGAATCCCAACCGTCCATGCGCTCTGTAGCTGCAAGACGTGTTGGGATATTTATTTATTGTACAGCGCCTTTGAGGTGATTTTCACAAAAATGGCCCTATATAAATTATCCAAACATTATTATTATTATTATTATTACTTCTCGGACATACCAAACAAAAATATTGTCAAAAATTATACGAAAAATCTTCAATTTTTAAAAACATCATTCTCGAAATAAGAATCTAAGTAATAAAATCTAAACAGTCGGCTAACGTTAAGGATAAATACCGCCGGGGGTTGGGATCGGATTATATTTATGATAGCTATGTAAGTGTCTAAGTACCTATTTGGATTTTCCGCTGACAATATTGAAAAATGAACACACATGGTTTTGAAAAATTCAAGCATAGTGAACTTATAGTAAGTGCCGGTTCGGCACATTGTTACAAATTACAGCTGCTTTTGTAGTTTATGAATGACATGCTTGTTTCGGGGTTTTACGGGGTTTTTTTCATTACACATTTTTCAATACACAATAAACATTACAAGTGGGTAATATCAAATGAGTTCTAGACCAGATCAGTTGAAACTTAACCCCTGAATTATAAACATGTCTACTAACAAGAGGAAGTGTCTCTCAATTCGTGAAAAAGTGGCAATTATTTGTGAAATCGAATGTGGCCTTCCCCCTTCCCCTTCCCCCTTCCACCCGACCCTATCAGTACCTAAGTATTAATCTGTGTATGTATTTTAGTTTAGTTTATATGGACACCTGAGGATGGGTAATACTGCTTACCCGAAACTAGTCGTGTTATAATGTATTAAACTCTTGTGTGGTAAATTTACAAAGTGTTTTATTGTAAATAAATTCAACTGAGGTCATATTACTGGCTTCGACAACCGGTTTATTAAAATGGTTAACTTCGATTTGAAGACCCTAGTATCAAAGTCGGCCATTTTCCCCTCTGCTCCTCATCTCCGAGTGTAATAGATGATCGAGATACGCTACATTTGGCGTATCAATGCAACGCCCAGATGATGAAAAAAAAATTGTAATCGCTAATTATTTTACAAATTATTTAGTAAAAAAGACAATTGATGAAGTCTTGACAATAATGATTTTAAAATACGTCCTTAAATTAATTATTCATTGTGCAAAATACGTCAGAAAATCACTTTAACTTAAATTTAAGAACACAGTGTGATTCAAATATCATCTATTCGTTAACCACTCGACAGTCTGTCTCAAAACCGCGCTTTCTCGCGGTCCAGCTCGTCTCATTCTCTTATCGGCAGATTCTCCTTGTCCAGCTTCTTGGAGAGCTCCGAGATGACGTCGGAGTAGATCATGTGGTCCATGTTCCTCCCGAGCATGTACAGGATCCACCAGTCGCCGACGTCGGTCTTCTTCGAGATGGTCTCCGCCATCTGCCGCGTGATGATCTTGTTGCGGGCGTGCAGCAAGCGGGGGCGCACTTCGGGAAGGAAGATGATCACGCAGCGGTAGATGATCAGCAGGCAGAGCACCACGGCGAGAATTATGTACCAGAACCACAGGAAAATGTATGTTTTCTCATTCACGATGTTCAGCGGCAGTATGCACAGGCTGTCGTGTTTTTGGATCGAGCCGGAAGCGCCGTATTTGTGGAAGATGCATTTGGTGACTCGCGGGAAGATGTAAATCATGGCGTCGATGCGTTCTTCTTGAGGCTCCTCCGTCAGATGCATGACGCGCAGACCGTAAGACATGAACTCTCCGTTGAAGAACGAGTCCATCATCCATAGCTGTACTATGATGTTTATGAGGCAAAGGAGCTCGCACGCCCAGTAGCGAAACGCGTACAGTTTATGGCACTGAAAAAAATATATATATCATAAGTCTATTTCATCGCATAATTTTATTTACAGCAGGAAAAGGATTATTATGATATATTTAAAAAAAATGTAAAATGCTTATAAGTAATAATTTCTTGCAACAGAGAGCCCTGTAAGTGCCTAGACTTCCAATATTCCCTAATCTTATATATTGTCTATCCCTGTTGTAATATATTGATTTTAATAACTCCCTAGGGGGTTGAATCCTCAACGAAAAAAAATTGGATAACCTCAAAATATTCCCTGGGCCCCCGATTACAATAGGAAGTTAACATTTATCTTCAATTTTATCTACTACTACTACCTTCACGCCATTTTTCCGTAGGGGTAGGCAGAGATAATGGACCACCACACATGTCTATCCTGGCATACATTCCTAGCTTCTTCCACATTCATACATGCCCTTCGATTCTGTCTGCTTTTGACATGACCAGACTTAAGATTTTAGTTTATCTGATCATGCCACGTCTTTCTTGGTCGTCTTCGTCTCACGTTACCGTTCATTTTCACCATATATACTTGTTTATGATTCTTTCATCGTCCATTCGTTCTACGTGACCAAACCATCTCAGAGACCCTTTCTTAATCTTATCGATTATACTTGACTCAGATTTACACTCTCGCCTGATTTCATTGTTCGTAACCCTGTCATACATTGATTTCCCACACATTCGTCTATGAGATCGCATTTCAACCGCGTTCACTCGGCTTTCATCCTTCCTCTGCCAGTTCCATGTTTCACTTACATACATAACTGTCAGGACTAAAACTCCGTTGTGCACTGCCAGTTAAGCTTCGATTGACATATTTTTAGTAGCAAGTACTGTGCTAAGTGCTCCGTTCACTCACGACACTCTGATTACAGTCATTTGGCGCGGTATTTGATAAATGTAACTTTAAAAAATCATACCTTTGTAAATAACGCACAAAAAAAATAAATATTTTTGCTTAGTTAAATAGTACGCTAATAGAAAAAAAAATATTAGAAAACAGTGGAATTCCTCATTATCGATTTTTCTTTATAGACAGTCGAAGATAACTCTGTTAACTTCCCATTGTAATCGGGGCCCTGGTAAAGTATCAAATCAATAAATAAACCAGCCAATGGCAGGTCATAATCCCTATAAATGCCTGACACCTACGTTCCTTTCTCTAAAATGTTGTCCATCTCTGATTGCAACGTGTTTATCAGTTATATTTATAAAAAGAAAATGACAAAATGAAAATTGGGGTCAGAAAGACACAATCAGAATTACTATTGAACTAAAGAATTTCAATTATATTTAACAATACCTTTACAACATACATATAAATTATTTCCTTATGATAATATTGTTAGCCTATCAAATGACAAGGTCTCATGGCTTTACAGAAGTAATTCATAAAATGAAATAAAAGTATAATGGCTTTAGGCCTTGGTTGACCACAGGTTCAATTATTACTGTTCTTTAAAGAAGTGTAAATTAATATTAAGGTCGACAGACTTTACGACAGAGTTGGAAAATTGACATATTTGAGTGTAAACAGCTATTGTTAATTTTTGCTGTAAACTTTAAAAATCATTTTTAGGTATTGATGTAATAACTTTTATTTACATATACATTACTAATTTACACTACATTTTATTACTACATTTTATTTGCCAGTGAAGTTTAGAGTTTAAGTGATATTTTAAAAAACGAAATAAAAAGCAAATTTATAAAAATAGAAGTTAGACTTGCAGTCTTGCAGCTACTGAGCGCATAGACGGTTGAAATTCTAGACCCCATTTACTTAATTTAGATATTTGATAGTTGATAACATTTACATAATATGATAGCTAACATCACAAAAAGTCTTGTAGCTTCAAAACGCATTGACGAGTGGAATTTCAACAACATAAGAATGATTTTAAAAAGTTAACAATAAATAATAATAATTTTTAAAAAAAACACAATAATAATACCATGTCTCACTCAGAAATCTTCCTATGTGATGAGTCGCTTCAATAAAACTTCAGTTAAAAATAAAATCAAACTCAATAGTAAACTATGCAGTAATAGTTTGCGAATTAGCAATTTCACAAGAAACCATTTTTTGTTTCATTTTCTCAAATCGAATTCCGGCAAGAATCAGCTGAATATAAATAAACGTCGAAAACAGCGACTCCATTCCTCCATTGTCAATGTGTTCGGTCGACCTCAGCACAAAAACATCGAAAGTCAGCAAAAAATAGGCTGAGTATTTCAAATCGACGAACCTTGACGGTTTTCCGCAGCATTTTTTTTATGCTGAGCTAGATTTTACCTTTCCGAGTCCAAGCGTGAGAAAACTCCGCGAGTTCCTGAGGGGGGACCAGGGCCCCGATTACTATTTATTTATTTATTTTAAAGAAACCAACAGTCGACAATGATATAATAACATTAAAAAAAATACAGTTTAAAGACAGACCAGCAAAGTTTCTAGATAAGAATCATACATATTATTAAATTGTGTTACAACAAAAGGATGTGTTTATGTGTATTTGTATGAGAGTAAATGTAGATGTGTGTTTATGTGTATTAGTGTGGGAGTAAGTGTTCAGGAGTGTGCATCATTAAATAGTAAGTGGGATCGTATCGCAGCCAGAAATAATAGGTCTTAATTTAGTTTTAAATAAATTAAGGGGCATGTAAAATATATCAATGGATGAAAAAAAAAATTATAGTTAGAGCAAGAACGATAGAGGAAAGAGTGTTGCGCATAGTTAGTGCTACAGACTGGCAGATGGAATAAATACTTATTTCTTGTCACGCGAAAGGGGGGAACATTCAGATTAATTTTGGAGAGTAGGTTAAAAGAGTCTACTTTATTATTTAATAATTTATGCAAATAGAATAATTCAGATACAGCGCGTCTATTTTCAAGGGTAAAAAATCCATTTTGTTTGGCAGATTGGCTGTAAGTACAAAGCGTTTTATGGTTTTTATAATCTAGGTATTTTAAAAATTTTTATTGAACATTTTCAACCCTTTCTATGTTTGTTATGCATTGTGGGAAGTTTGTATTACAATGGGAAGTTTGCAGACATAGAATTAAGAATAGTCCAGAAGGAGCGTAAAATCATATTTGAATACATCGGACTGCGTCCAATAATTCTCCCACTGTGCCTCACTTTCGCCGCGCGCATTCGTGATGCCGCCGTGTAATGTTGCACGTTGAGAAAAAATATAATTACAACACAAATGTAAAGTAAAAAAAAAAAGCAATCTGTTAATTTATCCAAAATTTTATTGTGCACGCGGAAATATTGATTGACACAACAGAGTAGATAAGTAAAGGGTCATTTAATGAACTTTAAACTTAAAATATAAAACAAATTTTATTTTACATAAAACTAATATTTTTATATCATGTTAAATAATATTTGATGTTTTAAAGATAATGTCGGTCAAATGTCCACAATATAGTTGTTTAATCCGAGATCCAATTTTCATTAGTTCTCTCATTAGATGAGCAAAGTAGTATAAAAAAATTACTACCCTGGCAACACTAATGCGATGTTCATTTTGTTTTTTCGACAATCTGACAGATGGAAAAATAATTCAATTTTTAAGTAATGCATTTCCTACTTAAACATTTGTTTGCTAATTACACATGAAATGTGATACTATATTGTTTCTTTAAAAGAACCTAGCAGTATTTCTACACTTTAAAAGGACACAACTCAGAATAATCTGTTCCTACCATATATATTTTTTAAAATGAAAATGAAATAGGATAATTTATACTTACTCTGACATGGCGCAGAAGATAGTCAATAAGAACAGACTTTTTTTCTTCTTTTTCTTTCTCTTCACACAGCCCCATGTTGAGCCCCATCACAAGGGTTCTCATGAGCCCTCCCTCGAAACAGTCCCATAGAAACTTCGGCGTGTAGCACATTATAGCCTGGAAAAAAAATCATAGATATCAAATTATATAAATATTCGTGTCCGGGCGAATAAAGAATACAGTTCTTGGTTTTTGTGAAATTGAACAATAATCCTGAACAAGAGTTTTTGCCCCGATGGCCCTTTAAGTTGTGTGAAGAAAAACAAAACAGTGAAGGTTATATTCTAAATAAAAAGAGGTGCTGAAGAACTCGAGTACTTTGGGCATGTGATGAGAGGCGAAAAATTTTACATTTTACAAGTCATTCTACGGGAAAAGATTGAAGGGAGACGCAGAGCGGGTAGAAGGCGCATCTCTTGGCTTAAGAACTTGCGTGACTGGTTCCATTGAAGCGCTCAGTCCTTGTTCAGGGCAGCTGCCAACAAAGTGAGAATTGCTACGACGATATCCAACCTCCATCCGGAAGAGGAACGATAAGAAGAAGAAGAAGAATAATGTAATGCATAAAAACAAAAAAAAAATGCTTAGTTTTATAGTCTATTAATTTTTAATTTTTTTTTAATCCACCGAACTTCCTCATTTATTAAAAGTGCAAAACGATAGAGACACGCGAATAGTAAATATCTTAAGAGTGTAAAAAAAACACTTCTCTAACGCCATAATGCAGGGCCTCAATTATGACTGGAAGATAAAGACGTCATACTTTCACCTTGACGGTATAGTTTAAGATAAATTCTCTCTAGCGATTACAAAGATATACTATCGACCCCAAAGCAATTATTAACTCCAATAAATTCCAATTCAAGCAAAAAACTGCTTGCCTAAACATGTTTTTAAAATTACTTTTAACCATTGCCAAAACGATATGCTTAGCGATCGTCTGCATTTATCTACTGGGGTATTAGTACTGAGCGATTACAAGGCCGACTCTCGATATCTTCACTCAAAAAGATAGTAAAACAGATGGAAAAAATACAATAACTAAATTTAATTTTTACAGTGGTAACTTTCTAACGCCTATATACTCTTATATGTTAATAGGACAGAACCTAGCGACATTATTTTTTGCATCTAGGCGTTCGTTTTATTTAACTGACAGTTGTCAGAATTTAAATCGACTTCAAAATTTACTTATTTCTCTCTCATATTTTTAATAGGCTTTTAAGAAAAAAAGTGCTAACCTCAAAACGATATATTTTTTAATAAATCATAATTAAAGGAAAAATTGCTCAGTGGAACAACATTTTTGACACTTTTAATGCGTAGATAAACGTATCGAGGGGTTCTAGACCCGTCGGTATAAACCGACGTACTTACATCAGCACTTGGTGGTGGGGGGATCGGTATTATATCTTTGCAGTCGGTCGGGAGAATTGTATCTTCAACTATGACGTCATACCTTCCCCTTGTTTCATATCGATGTACCTACCCAAAACTTGAAGGTGGGGGGTCGGTAGTATATCTTTATAATCGCTAGAGGGAATTTATCTTCAACTATACCGTCAAAGTGAAAGTATGACGTCTTTATCTTCCTATCATAATCGAGGCCCAGATAGTACAGAAGTAAAGTGTACCGTCTCGATACATACCGATGAAGATAGCGTTCATAATTGAGGCACAGGGGGAAATACGGGACTAGGTTTGTATGAAGAAAATTCATATCCCTCAACGTACAACTCGGCTGCAATAATTGTTTCATGTTGGTATTTCAAGGACAAAGACCAATAATAATGCCATGGCAATTTTTTTTCTGAAATCGATATACAGGGTGTTCTTTAAACCCTGTCACATCCGAAACCACGATGATCAGTATGGGCAAGAAGACATATTAGCATATTATACATGGACAACTGTATGAAAGAGATAGAATGTATGGGTATTGGAGCAAAAATGGATAATTTTTCAGTAAGCTGCTTGTTGTATGCTGACGATGCAGTTCTGTTAGCAAGCAGCAAGGCTGATTTGCAGCAAATAGTCTCTAGAATGTATGATGTATGCCTGGAGAGCGAATTGGCGATGAACGAAAGTAAGTCAAAAGTGATGGTATTTGAAAGGGATAGTGAGGTTACTGACTGCATAATAAATGTAAACAACGAATGTCTCGAGCAAGTAGAAGAATTTGTGTACCTGGGAAGCATGTTTTCAAGAGATGGAAGAGTAGAAAAAGATGTTGAAAGAAGAGTGAATGCGGGCAACAAAATGAACGGAGCACTAAGTACAGTAATTTCTAATAAAAATATGTCAATCGAAGCTAAACTGGCAGTGCACAACGGAGTTTTAGTCCCAACACTTATGTATGGAAGTGAAACATGGAACTGGCAGAGGAAGGATGAAAGCCGAGTGAACGCGGTTGAAATGCGATCTCTTAGACGAATGTGTGGGAAATCAATGTATGACAGGGTTACGAATGATGAAATCAGGCGAGAGTGTAAATCTGAGACAAGTATAATTGATAAGATTAAGAAAGGGTCTCTGAGATGGTTTGGTCACGTAGAACGAATGGACGACGAGAGAATGGTAAAACAAGTATATATGGCAAAAATGAACGGCAACGTTAGACGAGGACGACCAAGGAAGACGTGGCATGATCAGATAAACCAAAATCTTAAGTCTGTTCATGTCAAAAGCAGACAGAACCGAAGGGCATGTATGACAAGATGTATGAATGTGGAAGAGGCTAGGAGTGTATGCCAGGATAGACGTGTGTGGCGGTCCATTCTCTCTGCCTACCCCTACGGGGAAATGGCGTGATGGTAGTAGTAGTAGTAGTAGTAAAAAAAATATTTAGAAAAAAGAAAAGTTTTAGAAAATAAATGGTTGCTTACTTCTGCAGGGGAGAAGTGAGAGGAGCGCGGCGCAGTATCAGACCCCCCCTTCTCGTTTCACCCCTGCAGAAGTAAGCAACCATTTGCTTTTTTTGATTTTTGATTTTTTTATATTTTATTCGTTCTAAAAAAATATTTTAATGTGCCAATATGTCTTCTTGCTCATACTGATCATCGAGGTTTCGGGTGTGACGGGGTTTAAAGAACACCCTGTATATGATATTTCCTCACTCTAAACAATCATAAAGGAAATGCCAGAACCATAATTGCAAATAATAATTATAATTTAATCTAACTGTACCTACTTAAAAATGTTTTACATGCTTTATTTTTTTGCTATATTTTATTATTGTAATATTATATTTTTTTACAAGTGCAACTTTACGGAGTGGCCTTTTTATAGAAAACTTTAATTGACCTATAATTATTGGTTTATTTATTCTTATTTTTTCTCTTACAAACATTAATTAATAATAAAAATAATGTGACCTCACTGGGGTTACCCGTGCCGAGGACACTTAACAATATTTTTTTTTTTAAATATGTTTACATTTGAGAATATTAACAAAATGTTCAGACAGTTTTAAACACTACATATTTATGTTTATAATTAATTTATGTACATCTTTATTATTTATATTACAAAACGCACAATGAAAGAACAAAAACCTAACATAAGCCATACACTTGTGGAGCAGTTGATTTGATATTGGTTTGAGCGAATTGTCTCATCCATTTTACTTCTACCTAGCTCCACTATCCATTCTTTATAGCCTTTTTGAACATTTTTTCGGTTTTTTTATTTTTTTATTTGTGTATATTGTATTTTTTGTGACATACAATGGCTATTGTTTTCTTTGATTAAATAAAATAAAAACAATGACCGCGTTTCTTCTTGATATTTCAAAAATCGAAAAAATGCAATGAGCCTGTTTTTGCAGAGTGCGTTTCATTTTCCATATCCAATTTCCCGTAGAACAGAACTTAATTTATTGACGGGTACCATTAGGTAGTTATTACATTATGTGGACTGTACATTATAGTATTACGTAGCATGAAGTGCGTCTGTATGACAAAGGACGACCGCGCATGTGTGGCTGTGTGGGTGTGTGGTTGTGTGGTTGTGTGGATGTGTGGATGTGTGGTTGTGTGGTTGACACATCGTAATACAGCGAATTCACAAAATGGAACATCCCCTGGGCTCGTCTTCAAATAGGCGACATTTTGTCATCAGCAATATTTTCAGTAATGACCGCAAGCTACTGGTTAGAAGCTGATTCGCATCGTAATTTTGACATTTTGAATTTATTAAGCAGATTCAGCGCGCGCGTACAAACAAGGTCTGGGCCGCGATTACAATCGCAAGTTAAGAACGTCACGACGTCATAGTTGAAGATAAATTTAACGTAGTTATGCAGAAAGCAGCCAGCCATAGAAGAGTGAAACTGAGATAACAGAACTTTTGTGAAAAGACTGAATAATCATATTTACACAACAGTTGTTATGTCTTTTGCTTTGACAAATTATAAAAAATGCATACATTCGTTTTTTTTTTTTTTTATAAAAAAATGTAGTGATGTATTCGACCAGTTTTAATGATTTTTAAAGCCAGGCTTACCACACAACCTAAGATTTACATTTTGCAGAAAACAGTCAGCCCTAGTAAAACACTAAAGTATATTATGTCTTTATGTATTAAACATATTAATTTATATTTATGTTAGTGTTAAAAATTGCAAAGAATCACTCAATTAATTTGCTATGAAAACAGAGATGAGAACATATTTTAGAGAAGGGAATGTAGGAGTCTAGGCAGCCACAGGGCTTATGACCTGCCATTGGCTGGTTTAAGTGGCTACTTTACACACTATGTAACATTCACCATTCTGCCTATATTTAAACATCTACATTCCTTCGAGTCATCAATCTGTTGACGTTTGTGAAGTTAAAGAGCTGAAACCTTTATTGTTGCGGGTGAGATTCATGTGATTTAATTATTTCACCCACATATCTACAGGATGTTCTTTATATCCGTCACATCCGAAACCACGATACTGTACGAGCAAGAAGGCATATTGGCACATTAAAATAAATTTTTAGATGTCTAAAATCTTAAAAAATAAAATATAGTAAAAAAACAAATGGTTGCTTACTTCTGCTGGGGAGAAACGAGGAGGGGAGAGGTGGGAGTCTAATACACCGTCAACCGCACGGCCACGCCCCCCTCACTTCTCACCTGCAAAAGTAAGCAACCATTTGTTTTTTTAAAACATTTTAATTTTTCAAAAATTTTCGTTCCAAACATTTTTTTTAATTCATTTCATTTTGCTAACTGTCATTCTGATAAAGCTATATTTTAAGGACTAAAGGTACTTGTTTATGGTTGAATTCCAAAACAAATTATAATAATAATCAAAAATAATTCATTTTCAAATATAGAATTCTTTTTTCAAATGTCAAATTTGTTCTCCATATCAACATGGGTGCACTTGATTCATTAACTCTTGTGTGGCTGTGATGTCACACTAGTCGACATATGACACAAGACTTGATATATCTCTCTTATTTTTTTAAATGATGAATTCGTATTTTTCGTAATCTTCTAATGGACATTTTCACACCCGATTTGGAAAAAAAAATTGTTTAACTATGCCAAATGTTAATACAAAAAATATTTATCCTTGCTACGCGAAAAATGAATGTCCGCTAATTCAGCAACACATCTTTACAGATACTTTATACAAGAGAGAGCACGAAGATAGAAATCATTACAAGACAGAGACGCTGTTCTGCGGCGGGTGTTGTCTAAAACAGATTCAGTCTTCAGTCGGTTGATGACAGTGACGGGGAACGCACGCGCGTAACATGAGCGGTGTATTTGTGATTTTATTTTATTTTCCATAACAGGATTATATTATATGTTTTTTCGCATAAATTATGGAAAAGGAATTAATAAACAGTATGTCCATTTGTTTTTTTTTCAAATGTCTGAACTTTAGAATATTCCGTCTTTTACTAGTGGTAACACGATGTTACATCACCGCGCGCAAAGGGATTATTTACCACAGTCTTTTAAGAGTTAACGCGATTTTAGCATAGTCTTATAAAATTACATTCTTTCAACCCTTGTGTCTGCCCGGTACGATATTTCAGGTCTGCGGTGCCGGCGTCGGTCGGGAAACCGGTATGGATTATACGCGAGCGAGTGGGTACCGGTCGGTTAGGAAGAGCTGGCGCGGACAATACAGTCACACATTGCGCCTGTGTAGTATCTGCGAATGAGCGCATGATATCGAGCCATAATCGGCAGAACCACGTAAGCAACAAATAGTGAATTCTGAAGATTTTTTAAAAATTTTGTTGTTAAAAAATCATGGACTGAATATCATTGGGACTCGGGGGGTGTGAAATGAAGGTGCAAAGCACAAAAGGCATATATTACTGTTTTTTTTTCTATATAAAAATGGTACAAAAACATACAAAATAAACAAAAATATAAGAATTTAAAAAAAATTATACACATACGTATAAATATAAAAATAAAAAAAACTTAATTATTTTCGTGGTGTAATGGTCAGCGCATTAGCCTGCCATGCAAAAGGTCTCGGGTTCGAATCCCAAAAGGGGTTGATGTGAAATATTTATTTGAATGGGTCTTTTCACACTAGAATATTTCATAGTCCCTGGACTAGTACCTGAAGCGCAAGCCTGATCATATTACCTTCACGTAACAAAAATGATCAAGATACGCTGCGATTGGTGTACCAATGCAGTGCCCTATGCACCATTAGGTGCGGAAAGGGGACGATAATGAATTGTAGTTTTTTTTTTATTATAAAATAATTAAGAAAACAATCGTAATAAAACACAAATGTCAACAACAACAACATAAAAAATAATATTGTTTCGTAAAAAAAATATCTTTAGCTTGGTTAAGAAAATAAATCATTTGAATAAATCCGTAGCATGTGATATCAAAATAAATTGTTTTAATCAAATTTAAAAACTTCAATTAAATTTATTTATCTATAGAATCACTATGTTACGCGTCCTTGAGGTATTATATTACGAAAATGGCGACATTTGAGTTATCCATAAAAATAACTACTACTACTACCATCACGCCATTTCCCCGTAGGGGTAGGCAGAGAGAATGGACCGCCACACACGTCTATCCTGGCATACACTCCTAGCCTCTTCCACATTCATACATCTTGTCATACATGCCCTTCGGTTCTGTCTGCTTTTGACATGACCAGACTTAAGATTTTGGTTTATCTGATCATGCCACGTCTTCCTTGGTCGTCCTCGTCTAACGTTGCCGTTCATCCATAAAAATAATAATAATAATAACGAGAAATTATTATTTTTCTTCGTGTACCTGAGGAATGACGCTGGTACTGGGGGATAAATACGTTTGTGTGAGTTTTGTGAACGCGCCAGCTCTCATTGATCGATCTGCACTGCGAGGTATGCACGTTGCACTCCCGCAAGGTCGGAGAAGCCGGGGATCTTCTGGAATCCTCTGGAATCCGACCACGGAAGGTTGTTCGCCGCTACGCGCAGCGGCGCCCAAAACCGACGCATTTTGAACATTTAGTCACGGATCGTGGTTTTCTGGGTTTTTTCCGGAAAAATACACTTCAGAAGTCAGCCACAATGTTCACATAAATAGGGAATTATTTAGCAATAATTTAAATCGGATTAGTAATAGATCCGATAGTGAACTGCCAGTTCCAGTTAAGAGACAAGCTTCATAGGCTTGGACTTGCCCCTGTCTCGAGCTGTGCTTGCGGAGATAACCATCAATCGGCCGAACACATCCTGTGGCACTGTGTGCTATTAGATGATGCCAGATATAAGATGCTGAATGGTATGACAGGGGTCATGCGACCAGCGTGGAATGTGGATCTGATGAATGTGGATTTTGCACTCGTCTGTCCTCAGATGCGCGGACGCCTAGGCTGGTAAAATATGGTGGGACAGGCAACTTTTCCTGTAGGATGCTCATTCAGTTGGGACTGTGCTTCTTTCCGAGCGGAACGCACACGTTATTTTGTTTTGTCCTCCCCTTACGGGGGTGGTATTCGGATCCTCTGCCTCTGACGACCCAGGGAGTTCTTCTTTATTCAAAGCCGTTCTCTCATTGTAAATATCCGTGTTTTTACTTATGTTTGTTGTGTAAGTTATGTTTGTTGTGTTACTATAGTTTTAAGAAATTGTTTTTTGTTTATTTGGATACGTTTATTTATGTAAATACATATTTTTTAAATAAAAAAAACAGACGTATAGAGGGGATCCTGAAGGGTGGGGACGACGTGATGGTCTCTGTCCATACATCCTCTTTGAACCGGGTTGTGGTCCCGTGGCTAGTGTCGAGGACTTATAGATCAGAGGTCCAAGGTTCGCACTCTACTCTACCACAACTTGGTTCCAATTTTCTAGCAGTGAGTTATTTACAACTCGTTGAAAATGGCCAAATTCAACAAATACTTGAAGATGGGCTTGTCAATAGTCGGAATAATCGGCGCGCGTGCATGAGAAAATGTATGAATGTAGAGGAAGCGAAATCTGTATGCAAAGATAGTGTTGTGGCGTTCTATACTCTCTGCGTGAAACTTACGGGGAAACGGCGTGATGGTTTGTTGTTTGTCGTTGTTGTTGTTGAAAATGGCCCCAAAATTTAAATATTTGGCTACATTATAAGAACGCAAATATTTCTTTTCCATTAAAAAAATTGTATAAAAATAATAATAAATAAGTATCCACCCGCCCTTAATTGAACGTGCTCTGTGGATTGGGACGATACATGTGAAATGGGCGAATAGGTGTTACGCCAATCCCCGCTCCTGATTTAAAATACATCCCTTGGGGGTGTTGTGCCCGAAAGGGTTGAGAAGCTGTGTGCTAGGGGGTCTGGGCTGTTAGTTCGAGAATAGGATCCGATGCCTTACGAATTTTTCTTTTTTTTGTGTGAGGAGAATACTGACGTCGGTCGGCGACCTGGGCCGAGCGAATGGGCCCCATAAGTGAGGTCCGGTCTTTGAAACCGAAAATAAAATTATTTAATAATTTCGGCTAGTAAGTATAAAGGTCTACTTAATTATTCCATCTGCTTCGGTGCAGTGGTCGTTTATTTATTACGTACGCGCAATGTGTGAGGTCCAGAATACTTCCGTCATTAGAAAGAAGGACGCATTTAACATTTTTTTCGAAAGTGAGTTAAATATATATTCGGAATCAGGAAAAAAATACGCATCTACTAAAAATGCATATATCTTCCTAAAATAACCACATTCCCTTCTCAAAAGCGTTTTCCCTCTCTGTTGAAATAAATTTTAATATGAACAACTCCCTAGGGAGAGAATCCAGCCAGTCTGCAAGCATTTGGACATACTCAAACATTGTTGAATTACTACCTGGTAAAAGAAAAAGTATAAAAATTGGAAAATTGTTTTCAGGCGTTGCCTAGTAGGTGATTTGGTTCAGCCGGATGAATCTCACCAACATCATAAAGGTTTCAGCTCCTTTACTTCACAAACGTCAACAGATGGAAGAGTTGAGGAAATGTGGATGTTCAAACATGGGCAGAATGGTGAATGTTACACAGTGTGTAAAGTGGCCACTTAAACCAGCCAATGACAGGTCATAAGCCCTGTAAATGCCTAGACTTCCATATTCCCTTCTCAAAAGCGTTTTCCCTCTCTGTTGAAATAAATTTTAATATGAACAACTCCCTAGGGAGAGAATCCAGCCAGTCTGCAAGCATTTGGACATACTCAAACATTGTTAACCACAACCTTATTATTTTCACTAATAAATGAGACTAAACTGCATAAAGTCTTAAATATTACTAAATATAAAAGGCTGTTCTGACTTATATAATTATTAAAGACTGATTAAAATGCTCTTTTTTTTCTATTCTGTTTTTAAAAATATCTGAAATGAATGTACCTACTCGTTTTCAATTAAATTTAAGATCTGCTAGTAATTTCGAAGTTAATTGATTATTATTAATTAGGTCGGCGTTACTAGCTTGAAAAACAGTAAATGGCCAGTAACGTCTATTTTATTTAGTTGAGTAGAATCAATTGGCATATTAACACTAAAAAAGAAAGACGTTTACTTAATTACAAAATAAAAATAACTTTTCTAGCTAGAAACGTCTTTTCATTGAAGTATAACATATTTTCTTGTATTTTTTTACTAAAAAGAAGATGAAAATGTTAATTTTTAAATATATAACATAATTTTTTTTAAAATAAATATGGTCAAATACATACGGTCAAAGCACCAGTAAATGACCATTGGTTAATAAAACACAACAGTACAAACAAACACAATAGTGCTTTTATAAGGAAAGGTGTGGTAAGTGTTTTATTTGATGCTATTTCTTATGCAATTCTTTGAATGTATCCATATTCTAATGTGTTAGGGTGTTTTATAATGTTATAATGTAACTAAATCTGAGTATTATTTTTACTGGGGTAGTAGTGGTCATTAACTGGTGATTCTGCTATTTTTTTAGAGCAATATTAATTATAATTGTAATACTCGTATTTCAATAAAAAAAGTCAAAGTACTTAGGAACATTAATGTGTTTTTTATTATTTTCTTTTATTTTGTACGCTTAAATAATGAAATTAATACCTTTAATGTGGGTTTTACTACAAGCTGAACCTTAAACGGCCATTCATTGGTGCTTTTACTCTACTGTCGCATAATATACGTAATTTTTAAAGTATTTTTCACGCAGTGAATTTTGAATCTCCGAGTTACGAAATATTTATTTTCTCCGTTTTTTGTTTTATATAGAAACGACCTTCTTTCTTATGACGGCAGAATACCCTTTCATTAGTAATTTTTTTACTCCAGAAAGGAATGTGGAACGGTAGGAATGTATGTTTAAGGGCCAGTAGCACCACAAAAGATTTTTAAAAAATACAACATAAGATACAACAGATAACATTAAATATCTTGGTGTATATAGACCAAAACTTAAAATGGAAAGACTATATTAGTGAACTATAGTCCTTAAAATATTGCTTGATTTAAATTAACAGGTGCCAAGCTAATGTGATGGGAAATTATTGATCACTGATCATGCACCGATCAAATCGATTTTATCAGTTTTTTCAGGCGAACATAAAACTCTGTTTCCGAAAATTAATATAAAAACGTAAAAACAAGCCTATTATAGTGTGTTTAAGACAATTATTCTCAAAAAAATATGACATTTATATTTTTTTCATGAACCACATCAAATTAATTATTTTTTTATTCGATCGATTTACATTGATCAATTTGTCTAAGCTTTAACGTTTTTGCAAAATGATGTAACCTTGTAAGAACGTCGTCAATAATTAGGTTTATTTTTATATGTTGATTTATATGTCAAGCATTGTATTGAAAAAATACATTAACATGCCAGATACGAATGATTTTTCGTGTGTCAATATAAACCACTCCTTAGACATTACGACAAAGTGATGTCGTCTCTTTTGCTGACAACTGTCATACTAATCAAGCTATATTTTAAGGACTATAGTTAAATGTATTGGAATATGTTTTAGTGCACAACGGAATTTTAGTCCCAACACTTATGTATGTAAGTGAAACATGGAGCTAACAGAGGAAGGATGAAAGCAGAGTGAACGCGGTCGAAATCGATCTCTTAGACGAATGTGTAGGAAATCAATATATGACAGGGTTACAAATGATGAAGTAAGACGAAAGTGTAAATCTGAGTCAATTGATAAGATTAAGTAAGGGTCTCTGAGATGGTTTGGTCATGTAGAACGAATGGATGACGAAAAAATTGTTAAACAGGTGAGAACGAACGGTACCTTGGAACAGGGGCGACCGAGGAAGACGTAGCATGATAAGAAAAAAAACTAAATTTTAAGTCTGGTCTTAACAAAAGCAGGCAGAACCGAAGGGCAGGTATGACAAGATGTATGAATGTGGGAGAAGCTAGAAAAGTATGCCAGGATAGACGTGGTCCATTCTCTCTGCCTACCCCTACAGAGAAATTAAGTGATGGTAGTAGTTAGATTATATCCATATTTATTAGATTAAGGAATATTTTGAGAATCAATAATTTCAAAATCGCTTATTACTCAATTGTACAATCTCATTACACAATGGTATTGTTGGATGGGGTGGTGCATATGCCAATATATTAAGCCCTCGACATTCAATACGGAAAACCTATGTAAATTATTTAAAGTTCATATAGTAGACGCTATTTCCAAAATAAATTTTATAGTACAAATTTACAAAGAAGAAAAAATAAACTAGTTTGAGGTGAATATGTCACTCGGATACCAAAATAATATTAAAATTCCTAAATTCCACAATAGTCATGGTCAAAGTAGTTTTGTTTTCACAGGAATAAAAAAATATAATAATCTCCTCAATGAATTAAGAACTATTACACTCATACATATATCAGTAAATAAATTCAAAGTATATTTAAAGAAATTTTTTGAACCCGAGTAAAAACAGCTTTCTATTTTAATTTGTATTACTGTAGTATTATTTTCTGTTTTTTTTTTAATCTTGTACATTTTTTTCCTGTGTATATTCGAAATTATAGTACAACTTCAAATTACTAAATAAATATAACAGTATAAGTCACTCTCCAAGCACAATAGCTAGTCTCTATTTTGGAATGTTACGGTTATAAGATTAACTGAATATATAAAAGTAGATTGTAAAATAAAAAAAATACATGTTTCAATGATGTAATCATAAAACAATAAAAAAATAAAAATATTTAAAAAAACTCCATTTTTGCATTTTCATACGTCTTTTCATGCACGCGCTTATTTGTTGGATTTGGTCATGCCATGTCTTTTCCGGTCTTCCTCGGTCTTTCGCGTTTTCTGCATCCATCAACATTCGCATCTTAAATGTTTTTAGCCATTCGCTCTACGTGGCCAAACCGACGCAGAACTCCTTTCTTGATGTTTGACAAGTGTTATTTTATCTCAGCCTTAGATAACGCGCGAATTTGACCACACAGAGATCATGGCATTCAGCTTTGTTTTTCATTGTTTTTCCGATCCCATACTTCGTATCCGTACATGAAGATTGGCACCAGGACCCCATTGCGAACGGCTAATTTCGCCCCCTGCGACAAACATTGAGTGTAATTTATTAGATAAACATACCTGAAAGAAGAGGACGAAGCAGACCCACTGATAGTAAGTGTAATACTTCTTGGCATCCTCGTCATTGAAGTCATTGCTGATTCCTGGCTGAACCACGTGGACTCCGGGAACATGCTGAGGGAGGAAAAAAATGAATTATTATTTATTTATTTATTAATGAAATCATACAGTCTTTATATAAAACAAGGTACAAAAAAAACAATTTAAAAACGTAAGACCAATAACAGATTTCACGCAAATGAATGCAGGAGGAGAGGGGAAAAATAATTTTATTCTAAAAAAGTAAAAATAAAAATATTACATAAAAAGTTCATAAAAAGGAGAAGACATTGTAAAGCTACTCTACTTTCCTCCCTCTCTCTCTGCTTCCATGAACATTTCAATTTAATTGTAAAAAATCACAACCAACAATAAATTATTCGATGCAGGTAGTAGATGTAAGTAAGTATAAATTAAGAGTTGAAATCAAATGTTTAAAATTAAAAGTAAAGGTTAAAATTAAAATGAAAAATTTTCACTATCGACAAAATTAAGAAAGGTCTTTTGCGATGGTTCGGTCATGTGGAGCGAATGAATGATGAAAGAACGGCTAAAAAGATTTATGATGCGAATGTGTCTGGTTGTAGAAGTCGATAAAGGCCGAGAAACACATGGCATGATCAAGTACAACAAATTCTTGAAAGTGGTCATGTGAAAAGTCGGAATAATCGACGTGCGTGCATGAGAAGATGTATGAATGTGAAGGAAGCAAAGGAAGTGTGCCAGGACAGAGTGGTGTGGCGTTCTATCCTCTCTGCCTACCCCTCCGGGGAAATGGCGTGATGGTTAGTTAGTTAGTTAGTTAAGTTAAAAGTTTGAATTAAAAGTTAAAATTAAGAATTAAAATTAAAAAGTTAAAATTGAAAGATAAAATTAAAAATCAAATTAAAAGTTAAAAGTCAAGTCAATTATTATTATCATTTTAAAAAGCAGGTCCTGCCTTAACACAGGAATGTCATAGCTAGTCGGGACCGGAAAAATAGAACCTCGGTACATTTTAAAACTGTGAAATAAATCAATTACAAAAGCCACGAACGATAATAAGATTTTCAAACTACTTTTTTTACAGGATTATGGATCGTGACTCGTGACTAGAGATGCAAGGCGGTAAAATTACCCCGGTATTTTACGGTAATTTAGACCAGATTTTGGTAAAATACGGTAATTTTCTAAAGGGAAGTAACTATACGCAAAAAACTGAATTTTTCAAAATGACGGCATGAGCGGTGGTCGTTCAAGGTCACAAACTTAAGGGTTTACTAAGGGCCCTGCGGCCACTGATCCTGTTAAGTTTCAAAACATTACTACCATTTTTATAAAAAAAGGTGAAAAAAGAACAAACTGAATGACCTTGAACGTCCCATACTTACAATAAATCTCGACAACCACCCGCTGGATCTAAACCTGGTGTTTACCGTCTGTTTGTTATTATCTTCGAAAAATACGGAACCCACGAAACTATGCCGAACAATTTAATGCTCTAACTTTTACCGCGCGCAAAAAAACATTTTTTAATCCAATTTCCCGTACGGATGAAGTTCATCATTATATATCTGTGTTTGATAAGTATGTCTTATTTATGAGTTGAATAAATTAATAAATTTAAACAAAACTAAGATTTAATCTAGGTATAATTTCAGTCGGCCTCGTGGGGTAATAGTCTGCGCGCTAGCCTGCCTGTTCGATTCCCGACATGGTTGATAAGAAATATTTATTCAAATGGGTGTTTTCACACTAGAATATTTCATAGTCCCTGGACTGGTACCGTAAGCGTAAGACTGATCATCTTACCTTTATTTTTTTATTTATTTCTTAAGTTAGCTTATATTAAAACTAATATAAACTATTATGTACATTTACATCATCTATATATATTTACATTTCCTTACAGTAACTTATACATTTATTTTTAAATTCTTTCAGACACTTTTCATTCTTCATACATTCAGGCATCTCATCATACATTTTTAAACCCTTATACATCAAACAATTTTGCGACTCAGCTCTTTTCAATAATGGTAGTCTTATTTTATCCTTTTGTCTAGTAGCATATTCATGTCAATTTTTGTTTAAGACAACTTTATCCTTAAAATATTTTGGTAATTTATCGTGAAAAAATTTATGTATAAATATCAACATATTAAATTTAAGTCTCCTTCTTACAGATAACCATTTTAGTTCATCTCTCATTTTTTTTACATTGCTATATTTATTTTTCTTAAGAACTATTCTCATCGCTTTATTTTGTAAAATTTCTAGTTTATTTAAATTTCCTTCGTTTGCTAAAAATAATATGGTTGAGCAGTAATCTATATGAAACAAAAATGATCAAGATACACTGCGATTGGTGTACCAATGCAGTGCCCTATGCACCATTAGGTGCGGAAATGGAATGATGATGATGTGACGTCAGAGGTTCTTCTCTGACAGTTCTTCCGATTGATTCGTTTACGGTAAGCGACCGGATATCCTTCACAGCTTTCATTTCATTGGTTAGCTCACCAGTGACGTCGTTCAAAAATTTTTTTTCGTACGAAACTATGCCGAACAATTTGAAGCTCTGATTTTTACCGCGCGCAAGAAAACATTTTTTGAAACCAATTTCCCGTAGGGCTGAAGTTCCTCATTATATGGCTGTGTATTTCTTAAGTATTTCCTATGTATAAGTTGAATAAATTAATAAATTCAAACAAAACCAAGATGCAATCTAGGTATAATTTTAATGAATATTTACTGTGAATATTATATCAAAACCAATGTGCTGTTTTGCGTGTGAGAATTTTTGCTATCCGTTTGATATGCAAAAAGTAGTTTTTGGTAACCATTGTTAAGCGAGCAAATATATAATTTTTTTTTTTTTTTATTTATTTTTATTTAATCCAATATAAAATACAATACAAATACATAGTTAACAAAATGTCTATACAATAGGTAGGTACATTCAATATATATATATTTTTATGGATATAGCCACTCCACTGGCCCACAGGCACGTTCCGGAGTGTCAGTGTATTTTTTATTCATACATAATTGTACATAATTTCACATCAATTGTGTAAAAATTTAAAAGAAATAAAAAATTAAAAGAAATAAAAAAAAATAATTAGAAATTAAAACATATCTACATCAATAAAACGAAAAAGGATTTTCAAGAAACTATAATTACATTCTTATATATGAAACATATTCCTCAGCTTCCTGTCTAGTCTTTTTAGTAATCCATTTATGTACTCTAGCTTTGAAAATATTGTTTTTCATTTTGTTCGCCAATATGTCCTTGCTTAAAAAGTTGTATAGCTTAGGGGCCAGAAACGTATAATGCCTTTGTCCGTAATTTGTTTTTTTCTTTGGGAGCAGAAGTATTGTCTTTTGTCTTTGCCTAGTGTCGTAAATTTGTTGTCCGTCATTATGTCTGTCAGGATTTTGATGGAAATGTCTTAAAATTGTCTTTATGTATATTTGTCTTATGTCTAGTACTGGAAATTCTGTAAAAAGTCTGTCTGTAGAGTATTGGTAAGGCTTTTTACTGGCTACTCTTAGTAAGGCTTTTTGGGCTTTTATTAATGGCTCTAATGTAGTTTTATTTGTTCCTCCCCATCCTATTATTCCGTAACTAATAGTTGATTGTGCTAGAGCATAGTATACATTAATTAGAGTTTCTTTGTTTAGGATGTTTCTAATGTTTTTAAATAAATATATCATTTTCCTTAGTTTGGTTGCTGTCTTATCTACGTGTATGTTCCACTTTAAATAACTATCAATGTGCATACCTAGATATTTTATATGATCGACCTTTTCTATAGTTTGGCAGTCACAGTCGCTGTTTCTTGCATTTGTACATTCATGAATTTTAAGGGTTCTTTCTATTGGCTGATTCCGTTTGTCTATACTAAAAGTCAAATATTTTGTTTTGTGCGCGTTAAGTGTAAGTAAGTTATAATCTAGCCAAGTTTTCGTCTTTTCCAAGCCTTTCTCACTTTTACTGTACACTTCTTTCCAGCTTTTAGCATGGAATAAAAGCACCGTATCATCTGCAAAAGTTACAATGCGTCCATCAACATTCAAGTTACATAGTCCATTTACATATATTAGAAATAATGTAGGCCCTAATGTACTTCCCTGAGGTACCCCGAAATTTCCGGTAAGATTTTCGCTAATTGTATGACCTATTTTTACAGTTTGTTTTCTTTTGAAAATAAAACTTTCAAACCACTTTAGATATACACCTTTTATTCCATATGCTTGTAATTTTTTAACCAAAAGTATTTGTGACACTGAGTCAAAGGCTTTAGCCAGGTCAAGGAATACTGCTAATGTTTTTTCATTTTGGTCTACGTTTTGATAAATGTATTCAGTTATGTCTAATATGGCATCCTGCGTTCCTATTCCTTTACGAAATCCATATTGATTTGTTGAAAGCAGATTATTTTCACTAAGGTATTTAGTAAGTTGAGTGTTAACAATTTTTTCCAGAACTTTACTGAGAATGTTTAGAAGAGATATTGGTCTATAATTATTTAGTTCTGTTTTGCTACCTTCTTTGAAAATTGGTATCACACAAGCTTCCTTCAGCTGGGTTGGGAATTCACCTGTTTTTATACTTTGATTGAATACGTGGCAGATTGGTATAGCTATCTCTTCATACAAAATCTTCAAAAGTTTAGCATCTATACCATCAGGTCCTTTTGAGCATTCGGTTTTTAGGGTTTTTAGGTTTTTTTTAATTTCGTCTACTGTAATTTCTTTTATTGTAAACATTTCTTGAGAGTTAAATTCAATATTTTCAGTGTTTTCTAGTTCCCTCTCTTTTTTATTCAATTTGTTAAGTATTTTACCAGCCAGTTTTTTTCCTATGGTAGAAAAATGTTTGTTGAGTGCATTTGCAATTTCTTGTTTATTTGTGAATGTCCTATCACTTTCAACTATGCTCGGTATTAGTGTTTGGTTTTTGTTTGACGTATTGTTTATTTCTTTAATTACCTTCCATATAGTTTTGGTATCATAACTGCTTTCTTCTATTTTGTTGGCGTAATATTTTTCTTTTACTTTTTTTATAGTTTTGGTACATGTATTTCTATATTTTTTATAATAATGGAGTAGAGAATCATTGTTTGGGTGTTTTCTAGTTAAACTATGTAGGTGATCACGTTTTTTTATACATTTCACTAAATTTTCTGAGATCCAATAAAAACATATTTTAAAAATCGCTTTAAAAACCCATATAAAATTAATGTTATGTATGTTACTAACATATTACAAAAGATATGAAGAACATTTAAGAGAAGGTAATACAGAAGTCTAGGCATCTACAGGGCTTATGACCTGTCAATGGCTGGTTTAATTAGCAACTTTACACACTGTGTAACATTCACCATTCTGCCCATATTTGAACATCTATATTCCTTCAATTCTTTCATCTGTTGATGTTTGTGAAGTTAAAGAGCTGAAACCTTTATTTATGCGGGTGAGATTCGTCTAATTGAATTATTTCACCTACATACTACTACTAGTTTTTTGTCCTATGACAGTGTAAGTCACTCTCCAAGCACAAGAGTTAGTATCTTTTTTGGAGAGTTACAGTTATAACATTTACTAGATGCATAATAGTAGATTTATATATAAAATTAAAAAAACATGTATCATTTATAAAATATATTGATTAATCAAAAGAGTTAATAAATGAAATATATATAGTTATTATGAAATATATATAACAATGTTTGTATGTGTGTACTCGATAGACTGAATAACTACTGGACCGATTTAAATGCGGTTTTCAGCGAAATATAGATTTTTGTCATGAGCATATTCATAGCTCTTATTTAATTAATTTATTTAGTTCAAAAAAAGTTGGGAGCGTAAACGTTTTTTTTCATCGTTCGCCGGGGTTGATTTTGCCGAGAATGCATATACTGGGTGGACCCTAATTGTGTTTGCGATTTATTTCGTTTTTTTTTTATTATACTTAGGGCGGGCGCGGTGCCAAGGGTAGCGTTAGATGCGCTATGTCGTGGAATTTTTAGTCGCCACGGAGCCATTCACGGGAAAGCAGCGCGCGTTTTGTGTTCGCGCATATTACGTAAACAATTATTCCGTGACGATTTCGAGACGAATGTACCGGGCTCACTTCAGTTTACGAGACATTAGTCAAGCACCAAGCGCAAAGTCTATTCGGGAATTAATCAAAATGTTTAAGACAGCCGGCTCAACAGTAAGAATAATGAATGAAGGCCACCCGAAGTCGGCGAGGATACCAGAAGTTATTCGGCGTGTTAGTGAATCAGTAAGGGACAATCCGCAACAATCAACTCGCAATAGAAGTCAAGCCTTAAACAACAAGATGACCACTTTACGAAGAATTTGACGCCACGGTTTACACCTAAAAGCCTTTAAAATTTAACTGATGCAAGAAGCCGAATGATACCTATCTTCGACCGTTTGAAGAAGATGTTCCCCGGGAAACTCATTTCACGAGGAGCAGACATTGGGTGGCCTCCACGGAGCCCGGATCTCAGCCCGTGTGATTATTTTTTCTGTGGATACTTAAAATCAAGAGTCTATGAAGACAATCCAACATCAAAATCAGTAAAAATAAAACATTTACGGGAAATTAACGCCATCCCACGGGGAACTTTTCGACGTGTTTTTTGAGAATTTGCGAATCCGCCTTAAACAATGCGAACAAATTGGTGGAACTCTCTTGGACGATATAATTTTTAAAACTTAGATATTATTAAAATTTCCATTTTTTGTAGTTTCTGAAAAAATAAATAAAACATTTGAAAGTTCTACAATTATTAAATTATTCGTAATTGAAACAAGGTATACATTTAAGGCCCACCCTATATATAATATATAAAAATTAGAATGATGTTATTTTTTTGTGTAAAAAAAAATGAATATTTAAAAAATCATTTAGTTTTATTTGAGTTTAATTTATTATTTAAATTTTTATTTTAATCTTAATACGAGGACTAAATGAATTATTTTCCTTTACCGCATTTTTCTCACTTAAACTAGCCGACGGTAGGTCATAAGCCCTGTAAATGCCGGGACTTCCATATTACCTTCTCAAAAATGTTTTCCTTTGTTGCAACAAATATAGATCTAAATAACTCCCTAGGGAGGAAATCCAGCTTGTCTTCAAACATTTGGACATACTAAAATATTGGTGGAGAAAACTTTTTGGGGTAGGTTGTTACTCCATATTTGATAGTAAGTACACTTTTTTTACATGTTACTCCGTGGAACATATTAAAAGAAAAGTTTTCGGCGTACTTAAATAATGCGTTTTTCTAATCAATGTGAACACGTATATAAAACAAGAAATAAACATGAAGTAAGACTACCATTTCGTAGGAAAACAAATACACAGAACTCGTTGATGCACCGAGCTGTACAGTTATATTATAAGGAAATACCATTAGAAATATGAGAGCAAAAAAATATTATTTCATTTAAATGTCAGTTAAAAAAACACGTGTTTAGCAGATAAGTTAGTTTTTAAAAAGTAATCTTATTCGTGTTAGCTTTATAGAAGTTTTATTTTTAAGTGTACGTATATTTATTTATTTATTTATTATATATATACGGCCTAAGCCAATTACAACAGTTACACGAAGAAACATAAATGCAAGAGACAAAAAGAACATAAAACTATTTAGCAAAGACAAACAAGGGCAAAACAATAATAGTATACAATATATTTAAAAAAACGAAAGACCAAAAACTTTGAGCTAAACCATGCCAATCCAACTTCATCCCACACTGTTTAGTCGCGAAGAGATCTACGAAAAGCCGGAAGATCTATCCCAAAAAATTCCAAGTCGTGCGATGAATTGACTAATCTACACATTCTGGACATTGGGGCATAAAAACCAAAGTTGCTCTTAGCAGATTTTATAAATAGCAGATTTTGACTTCTGGTGACACGGTTGGGAACATCAAAAGAAATTGATTGCAACAGAGATGGGACATCACTTAAAGCATTTAGTATTTTGAAAATGCATATAAGGTCCATCTCAGTTCTACGTCTCTCCAATGAAGACAGATTAAGAGATTGCTCTATTTCAAAATAAGAATAATTACCCCTTTGTAATCCGAGCAACCATGCCACTTTTCTTAAAAAACGGTGTTGGAGAGACTCGATATGGTCAATATGAGTCCTGTAGAATGGAGACCAAATAGGAGAAGCGTATTCTAAATGGGGTCGAACTAATGAGCAATAAAGAGTTTTGATGGTATTAATATTTTTGAAGTCCGCCGTATTGATAAAACCGAGAAGTTTGAGAGATTTGCTTACAATATTATCATCACGATAGGAGAGTTTACTATCTAAAGTAATTCCAAGATCCTTTATTGACGAAACCATTGAAAGGGAAGTATTTTTTAGTTTGTAGTTTGTTTATATTGTTTAGAAATTTTATTAATAAGTTAATATTAGGACATTCATTTATTATGTTTGTACTATTTTAGGACAAAAAAAAAAAAAAATTATATATTTTTTTTTAAATAACCCAAACGGTTTTTTAAAATTAAAAATAAATAAAAGGTTGCCCACCAATGATAATTTGCAACATCAAATGCTTAATTATGACCATGACGATTGTTCCGGTGTGTAATTAATTTCATAAATTTAGGAATTTGTGTTCAAAATGAAGGTCGATGTACAATAATAGGCATATTCGCTTACCTTTAATTATTTCGTAAATGTACTCGCATACTGTCCCGTGGTTAAGTGGTTAGCGCGTTTAGCTACTACCGTACATTCACGGAGACTGGACCGCTGTGCACGTGCAAACCGCGAGCCCACTGCGTAATATCGCATGATTGGCCCATTTCACACCGCGGCATGATAAAATACAATACTGTGACAACAACAACAACAACAACAACAAACAACAAACCATCACGCCGTTTCCCCGTAGGGGTAGGCAGAGAGGATAGAACGCCATAACACTCTATCTTGGCATACAGACCTCGCTTCCTCTACATTCATACATCTTCTTATGCACGCACGCCGATTATTCCTACTTTTGACATGTCTATCTTCAAGTATTTGATGGACTTGATCGTGCCATGTCTTTCTCGGTCTTCCTCGGTCATAGATATTTATTGTAAATTTTTATATTTGAAGCACTAACTTTGTAGTTATTCATTATAAGAATCCCCAGTATGCCATATATATAAAAAGAATAGAAAATATTTAAAGCAAATTATTACTATTTTAGGAAAAATAATTGATTTATTTACATGATAAAAATAAAATAGGAAAGAATTCATTAGTTACGTAAATCTTGAAGAAAAAGCTTGTTTGCTTTATTTATTTATTCATTCAAAATTACAGTTTAAATGTTGATATTATTCTAATGTCCTTATTGTATAAATCTATAAATAGTTAACCCATTGGAGCTTTATTATGGTCCAAGCTGGTTTCTCAGCATGCGTCTCTATCTGAATATAGAAATAAATTGTATATAATTTATTTATTTATTTATTTATGCATTCAAAATTACAAAATTAAATATTTATAAACTTATTAAGGCTTTCTAGGCTATGCCCGTGTCGATCCACAATAAATAACAATAAAAATACACAGTAAAATTAATTAGATTAAATTATAATGCAATAGAATAACAATGATATAAGTTTATGCATTCAAAACTCAAATTTTTTGCTATACGCTGATGACAATAAAGTATTTAAAATTGTGTCTTCAATAAATAATTGCGAAGTTCTTCAAGCTGACTTAGATAGAATCTATTGCTATTGCAAGGACAATCAGTTATTATTGAATTCTGATAAATGTCTTGTCATGTCATTTACTCGAAAGAAAAAAAGTATACTATTTGACTACAAACTATCTGGTAAAATTGTCAATCGTTCAATGAAAGCGAGAGATTTGGGTGTACTGATGGATGATAAGCTTTTATTTAGAGATCACATAAATACAATAGTAGATAAGGCGTACAGACTTCTAGGGTTTATCTTACGAATCTCCGAGCCATTCTCATCACCAAATACATTCAAACTTCTTTACTATACTTATGTGCGAAGTCAACTCGAATTCGCTTCATCAGTATGGTCCCCTCAATATAATGTATATATTAATCAAATTGAAAACATTCAAAAGAAATTTATAAGGAGCCTGGAATATCGTTTTGGCAACATTGAAAATGATTACGGCGCATCTTTGATCAATTTTAATACAGAATCACTATAAAAAAGGCGCCTTGGCATGGCCGATAATCCTGATATTATGATGAGCATTGGTTTGTATGTTCCTGATAATTACCTAAGACAGCATCAGCATGGATTGTTTCACATTCCGATATACAGGAGCACCCTACCGTTGGAAGGGCTACCGCTACGCTGAACAACATCGCTCCGGATGTTGATCTGTTCCATGTATCCGAAGGGGTTTTCCGGAGCAGAATTCTCCTACTACTTAAAAAAAAAGTCTCTTTAATGTATTTTTTTTCTCGTTTTAATATGTACGCATTAAATTTTAGCTTGTTATGTACGTGTTCTTTTTTTAAATAAATGAAAATGAAATAAAACTGGCGCTATATAAGTATAATAATAATAATTTAAATTGAAGGGCATGACGTATTGAATGAATATGTCAGGATAGATAGATGCATATGGCGTTCCATCCTCTCTGTGATGGTTGCATTAGAATATCATAAAAGGTGTTTAAATTAACAATTATTATTCATGCTTCCCTTCCGGCTGTGTGATGTTATTATAAATAGCAAAAATAATAATCAATTGATTGCATTTTTGTTGAATCACTCCGATAGCGAATCGTTATTCATAATTTATGTAAATAAACAACTTACACCTTTAAACAAAATAACTTCAAGTATAAAACAATAATCCACGTCGTACTAATATAAGAATTCAATAACATTATTAATAAGTTAACGTTATTACAATATTTATTTATATTTTATCTATATCTATATATATATAAAAGGCAATTTTTGAATGGTTCTCCTCGATGGACTCGATAACTACCGGACCGATTTAAGTGAGGTTTTCAGATAAATGTACATCTTTGCCACGAGAAGGTTTTAAGCGCATAAAATCTTCAATTTATTAAGTACAAAAAAGTTATGAGCGTAATTTTTTTTTATTCATCACCAGGGTTGCATTCGCCGAGAATGCGCGTGCAAAAAAATGAATGGATGTTATTTTATTCTGAATAAAATAAGTTTGTTTTTTAATGTTTACAGACAGCATTCGTTTTTTTATGGATCCCAATCAGATTATTTCATTGAATTCCTTATAATTTTTTCCTTTTCAATCAAAACTATTACTCAATGGGAAAAAGGAAAAAAGAGGAAAGAGGAAAAAGGAAAGGAGGAGAGATTAAAGAAGAGAAAGGAGATGTTTCTTCAGACGTGATTTAAACAGAGATAATGTAGTAACATCTTTGATGGTGGATGGGAGATGATTCCACAGTCGAGCCGCATGGACACTGTATGAGTTAGAGAAGAAAGAGGAATTGTGTATGGGTATTAAGAGAGTGCCTTGAGAATGAGAACGAAGAGGTAAACTGATAAGCGTTGAAATTTTTCACACAGGTATATAGGAGCGTTAGGACTATGAAGTACATTGAACAGAAATATAAAGATACTTTATACTTTATTTTCTGGATTCTTATTCTATTGTGATATATAAAATAATTTTCCTGTGTATTTTTAATTGATAATTATTATGGCTTAACACGGGCACTGCCTAAATAGCCTTAATATACTCATGAATTTGTAAACGAGTGTAATGTGAATTAATAAATAAATTTTATTTAACTTTTTACTTAACTTTTTGCGGCTTATATGTTTCTTATGAAACGGGCTCTGGAATCAATAAATGAATTTTAAAAATTTGAAAATATATACACACCAACCATTTTAAAGCCAGTCACGTCCGCGTGTTCCAATTTAGTATGCAAATTAGCATGATTGCTCTGGGTGACCGGCGTCTGAGAGGTCGCTTAGCAAGATTGGCTCAATGAGCTGACGCAAATAATATCACGATCGAACTTATCGAAGATGTTACACAGTGCGTAAAGTGGCCACTTAACCCGAAGCCAACGACGGGTCATAAGTCCTGTAAATGCATAGAGTTCCATATCATCGCCGTTCAGTAGCCCAATCACAAATAACTATCGACGTGATAACAATTTCTCACCATGGTTGTTTATCGTATTCGCGATCACAATGGAACGTCCGTTAACACCTCATAATAATTACGTTTCGTGACGTATAATCCTGTTGCCCAATCACATATTTGAATTTCACCGGTGAAAATTATTCCAAAACTGCTATTTTTTTATTTGAAAATTTATTTTATTTTCATTTTACAAAAATAAACATTTTTTATTCATACTCAAAATAATATTTTTAACATCTTTTGAAAAGTTTGTTTGAGTCTTTTGATTAGTTTTGTCTGGTAGTTTATTGTATAATTTTAGTCCCTGATTTATTAGTCTCGATTGTCCTTGTCTTGTTTCATTATTCCATGTCCGCTTCCTAGTTGGAGCATATGGTGTCCACAAAGATCCTCCGAGCATCTCTGTCGGCTGCCGGCTCTTGTGCATCCTCCCAAGTCAGGTTCGCGTCCCATAGTTCTGACATGAACTGCCGACGTACAGTCAGAAGTGGACGTCCGGGACGTCGAGAACCTGATGCCTTGTAAAGTAGGCAAGCGTGGTTAAGGCTCTCAGGAGGCGTCCGCAGCACACTCTCTTATAACTTCATTCCTCAAAGTCAGACCACCGCACACCCAATATTCTTCTGAGACACCTATTCTCAAAACTCAGAATTTCGCTGCTTTGGACCCGAGTGAGGTGCCACGATTCGCATCTGTAGAGGAGAACAGGTGTTATGCAGGCGTTATATAGGCGGCATTTGGTTTTCACTGATTAAATATCCGATCTCCAGACAGCCTTCATACTATTAAAAGTGGCACCTGCTATTCCTAGCCGCACTCCCAGTTCTTTTTGAAAGCTGCCATTTTCCGTAACGTATACTCCCAGATATTTGAAATTCTCGACCCTTTCGATGACTTTTGACAGGCAGGGGATTTAGGGCATCAACGCATGAAATGTTACACAATGTGGGTTTTTGCAATATTGATTTTTGCCCCAAGCATGCGGAGTACCTTTAGGCTATCTACAGTGGCCTGAAGACCCGCGACTGAATCGTCAATTATAACCGCATCATCGGCATACTCTAGGTCGCAGAGTTTTCGGGAGGAGCAGATGGCTATTCCTCGATCTATTTTTATTTATCATGCTATTTATTGCATTTAGCCGGCGGTTGGCAAGCCAAATGTCAAGAAAAGCGGTCGCCATAGTAATTGTAATTTAATTTTAACTTTTTTGTATTAGATACTCCTTACTATTTTGCAAATGCAATATGTTGTATTATTTTTTATAGCAAACGCCGATTTTTCGCCAGTGAACTGTACTTATTTACGAGGAAAACAAGAAACAAACCCGACACGAGCGTTGACTTAGAGATTACACACGCGTTGATTTATGACTGAGATAACTTAAGCATGTTCATTCGAGTGGGCCGATGGTGTATGGGTTTTTTTATTTTTTTAGACATCAAAGTGAAAGGGGTCTAAAAAGTTGCATTTTGGATCACATTGAACGTAAAAATTAATAAAAAAAATATTCCATACCACGTTTGGCCCTCAACCGAGGTTTGAAGTTTATCACTGTCTGAACATTTTGTTATTATCTATATTGATAAAATTATTTTGTGTTAGTAAAGAAATAACTTAATCACATTACAAATTCGAACGCGCTTTAAAACTACCGAAATGGAAAAAGTTTACACTCCGCGGAACTAATTCCGTCAAGCGCCTGGCTAAATATTGACGAAAACAATGGCCTATTAAAACAATGCTACCCATTTATTACAAAACAAAGTGCAACTCACGCCCTTAGATGCTTATTTAATAAGATTTAATGCACATTATAACATTTAATTAGACTGATTTTCTTACGTAAATACGAAATGACAGCCGGTTTACTCCAAAAAATCGACTTTTTCGAAAACTTCAAGCTCTGGTTGAGAGCCAAAAGTAGTATCGAATATTTTTTTTAATATTTTTTGCATTCTGAGTAATCCAAAAGGCAACCTTTTAGACCCCTTTCATTTCAAAATTCGGAGAAAAAAAATTTTCGGCCCACCCTAATGTTCATTATTGTTCATTGTGATCGCTCAAATGCTTAGCATGTTTTTAAGCACGTCGATAGTTATTTTTGATTGAGCTACAGGAGATTCAGGCAATAGTCAGTAAAAAAAACACAATTTTGAGAAATACCAATTTGAAAGTTTGGAGACAAAATCTTTTTTTTTGCTTTGGAAGTATCATGTATACAACAACAAAAAAATTTACGCCTTTTTACAAAATTCTATGGGTAACTTTTTTTTTCAGGTTTTTAACTAAGCAAGGTGGATAAAATTTGGTTCAGCGACTATCGCTTGTTTATAATCAGGACGATGAAAACCAAAAGAGTTTTGGAAATTTGGATAATTATATTTCATTACAAATGTCATTCATGACTAGCAACGCTATTTTAAAAAAATATTAATGATGATAAAAAATGCTTAATAATTATGTGTTTTGTACTCTCGGTGAAACTTTTAGACAAAAAAAAATCTACGAAGTATTGCCCATTCATTTCACACCATGGTAAAAATCCACTCGGCAATATAAAATGATATAGGGTGGATTGATGTTTATTGAATTGTAATTATTTTTTTAACCACTAGGTTCACCATGAGACAGGCTAACCTAAGAGAGTAGTTGCTGAATTCATTTGAAATAAATACATAATAATATAATTAATGTCAATCCACCCCTGCGAATGTTGATGGATGCAGAAAACGAGGAAGACCGAAAGAGACAAGGCACGATCAAATCCAACAGATCTCCATATTAGAGAAAATATTGTACATGTCAAAGAAAATCTACTCTTAGGTCAGCATTTGATTCAGGCAGAAGAAAAACATGTCGAAATCCGGCGCTGTCTAAACACTAGGTTCGAAGATCGGACCCGGAAAGCAGATGGACATGTAAATGTCGGAATAATCGGCGTGCGTGGTCAATAAAAAGCATGAATGCAGAGTAAACGAGGTCCATGTGCAAAGGAAGAGTGATATGGCGTTCTGTCCTATCCACCTACCCCTAAGGGAAATAACGTGAGGTTCGCTTTGTTTTTGTTAGTGAAAATTCTTGGGGGAAGTTCATTATTTTTTATAGAAAAAGAAGACGAATGATACTTAGATCCACAAATATGGAATAACTATCGCTAATTTTAAAAAATATTTTGCCTAATAGAAAAAAAGGTAAATTGTTTAAAATTAAAAACTCACCTGTCTGTTGAAAGCGTCCGGCATCGTAAAGGTGGAGGTGATCCAGCAGAAGGTATTGACGACGTGTGTCGGCAGTCCATTAACGATGCACTGGATGGGCCTTCCAACATATTGCGTAGCCGTGATGATGATGGAACATGTCAGAAGCAGCACCGTGGTGAACACATTATGCAATCTGAACACAGCGTTATCCGTCTGGATATCCTGCCACTTGAAGTACGCCTGCAATCCTCCCAGTAACTTATACATCTTGGTATAATTTTAACCACTTCAGGCGCGCCGCAAGGATCAAGTTTTGGCCCCCTATATATATTTTTTTAAACAATTTTTTTTATGAAATGTCAACACATTTACAAACAGTAAATGAATTATTTCTTGATTTCGTTTCGTCCGATTCGCTATCGTGGTGGCATGTAAAATTCTAACAATTTTCTATCAAAACTGATAGTTATTTTACAATTAAACGTTGTAAAACCTTGTAAAAACAGCGATACAAAAACTGGAAACTACAAAATCAGACTTTTCGGTTGCGTCAATTACAAGTTCATGAATTTCTTACTTTAAAATTATTGACAATAGCACAGATTTGATACGGTACACAGTATAATTAAGCGAGAAAAATATGGCGAATCGTGTGAAAATTGGACGGAGTATATCTAGAATTGATTGTCTCTTTAAAAACTTGCTCGAGTTTCTTTCGAATGAGATTCAAATGCATAAAAAACTGGATCAAAATATCTTTTGACAGATCGTTGGTAGAACTTTCTAGTCTGTCAATGTTCAGTCTTGCTTTTATTTTCCGGAAGTTTCTTTAACTTCCTATTGTGCTGTTCCGGGTGTTAGTTGTCGATAAAATGATCACGAGTTAAATGATCCACGTGGTGAAGTCCTTTGATTCTGAAACAATGGATAGTGAAAAAACGAATTAATAAACACTTATTAATGATGTGGAGTGATTGGTGATTCAAATGAAGTAATAAGCGATACACTAACACGAATCACTTTACAAACAATGGCTAATGTATGGAATAACAGTCGTAACAGTTCACTGTCATAATTAGTGACAAATCATTCTTTATAAACAGGTAAAACCAAATCACAAAATGAAAATACACCTTCCAAGAATTTATGTCATCATCTTTAGGAAAGATGTTAGGTAAATTTTATTTATTACGAGCTGAACCCGGCAACGCTTTGCTATTGCTAGATTTGAGTACATACTCGTATATAGATCAAATGAACACAATCGAAAGTTTGCTATAACAATTATTGTATTCAGTTCAAATAAGATATGTACATATATATTATTATTTTTGTGTTTCTGTTGAATTTTAATAAATAGGTGTTTTTCTGTCACGGTCTTGCAGATGCCTCCTTGATATTGTGCGAAAGAGACAACTGCAAGTGTCGGACCTTTCATGCCTAACTAAAATAGACAAATACCGTGCGCTCGAAGACAGCGGATTAAACTGGGCATTTTTACGGGTTTTTGTATGGTTCTAGTTCCTATAGTAAACAATTTATCAATAAAAAATAACAAGCAATAAGAACTTATACGTTTTGTTAGTGAATATAATTTGAACTTTTTCCTTATTGATCCATTTGATTGTAAAAAAATAACATTTAAAATGCGCGTCTTAAAACATACTTTTTTGTCTTATACTTAGTTTCAATAATAAAATCTTATTTTATCTTATCTTATTTTATTTTATTATATTTTATCTCTAATTCTTAATATTTTAAATATATTTGTATTTTCGACACTTGACACTTGTGCAATATTTACACACATGTCTACTCTCATTCCAATATAACACCCACTCACCCACCCTCTCACTCACTTACACTTACACAAACACACTAGTATGTATTGTACGCGTATTTAATGTATTTCTGTGGATATCTGTCATTTATTTATTTCTTTTATTTTATTTATTTATTTACATTATTTATCAAAATACAATTTTACGTTCACTTTGCCCAGCTAGCAAGGGTACATACCCCGTTCCAAGCTAGGCAGTTACATTCAAATATATGATAATAGTTAACAAATTAATAGAGAGCACAGACTAATAAAATATAAACCTTTTCGTTTACACACTAGTATGTATTGTATGTGTATTTAATGTATTTCTGTGGATATCTGTCATTGGTTTTATTCTCTGTATATTTTATTTGTTGTATTTTTGTTACATATATTACTGTTGATATCCCCAACAAATAAAAAAATAAATAAATAAAAAAAACACGTTAGTGGTAAATACCTATAGCGTGTACAAAATCACTGCACAAGTACCATAATCCATCGAGAAAATACGGTAATACGTTTCTATGAAGAAAAGTCAGACCACGTTTGCTCTTTAGAATTAACATCAATAAGTATCCTTACATAACTTTACTTTATAATACTTTCCGTAACCATAGAAACAGGTTCGGTTTTCTTAAATAAAAACACTGACACATAGATGCACCTCGAGCCCCCTAAAATTATGACACTTAACTCATGCCCAAACGATCAGTCATGCTCAACGCGTATTTAACCGCCAGCCGAGTTTTGACGAGAGATATAAATTTGATTGAAACCAAAATGCCTTATTGTCTCTTGAAAGCGTGTAAAAACCGTTCAAATAAACGTAAAAAAGATTACGTAACTTTTCATTGGTAAGTAGGTACTTAAGTCCTTGTTTATGATTGAATTCTCAAACTTAAAATAATTCATTTTCAAATACAGAATCCTTTTCTGCAAATGTCAAACTCTGAATACGATTTTCAAAAATGTATCAAATGTTGTTTAATATCATTCTGGCATCACCAAAAATCCAATTAAAAGAAATAAATGAGTAGACATTATAAAGAATTTAAGAAAATAATTTGATTGGGAGCCATAAAAAACGAATAAAAAAAAAAAACATCCTTCCAATTTTTAGTACATGCATTCTCGTCGAATGCTGCCCTGCTTAGCGATGAATAAAATATTTAGGCTCCTAACTTTTTTTTCTACTTAACAAATTGAAGATTTTAAGAGCTATAAACATGCCCGGGCCAAAGCTCGTCATTTCCCAAAAAACGGCACGTAAATCAGCCATCCTATATTTATAAATCGAGGACACACATACTAACAAAGCCTTTTACTTATACGTGTATAGATTTAAATAATCATATAAACGCAACTTTTTAAATTTGATTGTTTTTTTACTTTGATGTTACGGGTACTTCTTTTATTATTTTTAAAAAACCCTTTACGGTTAAATAAGAAATATTATAAGGTCTAGTCATATTGCCTCGCTTGGTTAGTACAGTCAACATGTGCTTTTTCAGGTTGATTTCAAATTTGTCCCAGTGTAATTTTTCAAGTGTAAAGGTAAGTCATTGAAGTGTTCAAAGCACATTGGGCCTTACTTATTAGATTTCCTTATACCAGGTTTATATAAAGAAATAACTATACCCGGTTTAACTATTTATAACTGATATAAAAAAAAGCTTACTTATAAAAATATTTATTACCTAGATTAACAATTCACAGGTTATTTTATACTAATTTTTTTTAAACAGGTAACACTGATATGTGCGCGTGCGCAATAACTTTTATAACAACACAAACAAACGTCAAATTCAAATCGAGACTACTGTCAGTGTAAGCGAGAACATGGAGAAAACCGTTAGTAAAATAAATCAAAATTAGGAAGAAGTTACAATATTGATGTATAAATCTGTAAATAAATTATCTGTTGGGGCTCTACTTTGGTACAAATTAATTTGTCAGCATGCGTCGCACTCCGAGTATAAACACAAGTTGGTACATGATTACAACACCAGGTTTACTAGTATGGCTGTACTAGAGCTAGCTGTTCCTAGATATTGCAATAAATATGGCAAAAGGACACTGCAATACAGTATACCTAAAATATTTAACATGTTGCCAAACAATATTAAAAATACTGAGTTAAATACAGGAGTGAGACGTTTGCTCAAATTATGGTTATTAGAAAAAAGTTTTTTGTATTAGTGATAGTTTTTAATTTTTCATACTAATTAAAATTTAATGTTGTTTTTACACGAGTTCAAAAAATTTCTTTAGATTAACTTTAAATTTAATTCTTGATATTTTATTTTTAATAGTTTTTAGTTCATTAGGATCTATCTGACTGACTTATGCTAAAACATGCTAAGCATTGAGCGATCACAATGAACAATAATAAACATGCTTAAGTTATCGCAGTCATAAATCAACGCGTGAGTAATCTCTAAGTCAACGCTCGTGACAGTTCGTTTTTTGTTTTCCTCGTAAATAAATACAGTTCATTGGCGAAAAATCGGCGTTTACTATAGAAAATAATACAATATATTGCATTTGCAAAATAGTAAGGAGTATCTCATGCAAAAAAATGAAAATTAAATTACAATTACTATGGCGACTGCTTTTTTTTCTTGACATTTGGCTTGCCAACCGCTGGCTTAATGCAACAAATAACATAATAAATAAATGAACATGGCAGTTTTGGAATATTTTCCATATTTACACTGGTGAAATTCAAATATGTGATTGCGCAGCAGGATTACACGTCGCGAAACATAAATATTTTGACATTTAATATTAGGTGTTCCATTGTGATCGCGAATACGATAAACAACCGTGGTGAGAAATTGTTAGCACGTCGATAGTTATTAGTGATTGAGCTACTGAAAGGGTAAAAAACGTCCAGTTTTATCTGCTGTCTTTAGACATACGGAATACAAATTTAATAAATATTTTTTAAACAAAGCAAATCGTGCTGATACAGAAAATTTCTTTCTGGTATTATTTAAAAAAAAAAAAAAAATCGGTTCATTCGTAGGGTGCGGAAAACGGGAACACGAGTCCTCGATTTTATTGATCAGTACGACAAGGCGTGTGCGAGAGAGTGTCAGAAAAACTATATTCAAATAAGTACTGTATCCGCATAACGTATTTTCTCTCTAAAATATTTCTCAATTCGCCGTCTATTTCTTTAGGTTGTTGACCAGCAGTTTGGCAAGGGCTTTGTCCTTAGCTAATCGACCAACAGTACTTGTTCTTGCTGCAACTCTGCAAAAACCGAATTCCAGATACAATCACGTTTATCTTTTTTGCCAAGCTCTTCACACTCCAGTGGACACGAGAGATCACTAAACTCAGCGCGACAATCATCGGTCGAAGATCTGTATAATATATATTCTATAAATAAGAGCCAGAACCTTACGCTAGTATTTTCTACTCGATGGCTACTCTCCACTAAAAATCGTGAAATAAAAAATTGAGACAGATCCAGAGCCGGCAAGGAAGCTTTGAAATGAAATATTTTAATTAATATTAGTAAATATTAGTATATAACCACCCGACAAACCCGTCACTTCATCAGGACTCTCACTACACCAACATGCGAATACTAAAATACGCCTTCACCTTTACCACCACCTTAGTAAACATATCATTTACATAAAATATATAAATTACACGCAGAGTTAAGGGGGATGCGAACACCACCATGTCCGAACATGCAATAAAATTAGGTAATTAATATTAAGCTATATGTTGCAGAATGTGTGGTAATTAATATTAAGCTATATATTGCAGAATGTGTGGGGGTGGGGTTTAGGAAAGATAGGGTTATAGTTGTAGTATTATTATTTTTTTAAAACAAATCTATGAGTTTTCTAAAAAAATACCGAGTGAGGGATTTGCTGGCTGGATTTCCTCCCCGGGGAGTTAGCAGATGGAAGAGTTGAGGAAATGTGGATGTTTGAACATGGGCAGACGGTGAATGTTACACAGTGTGTAAAGTGGCAACTTAAACCAGCCAATGACATGTCATAGGCCCTGTAAATGCCTAGACTTCCATATTCCCTTCTGTGTTTCCCTCTCTGTTGCAACAAATTTAGATCTAAATAACTCCCCTGGGAGGAAATCCAGGCAGTCTGCAAACATTTGGATATAGTCAAAACATTGTTGACATAAAAACTAAATGGGGAAGTGTAAATGTAAATTTATCTTCAATTTTATTTACAAAGTAAAATTAATTTTTCAATATGAAAAACAGAATATGAATACATGTTTTTCTTCTAAACATGTTTAATTATAGGTTACCGACGAAGATACTTTAAATGTTCATGCAAATATACTCATTTTCGTACACAAATATCGGTTTTTCTTTATAGACAGTCAAAGATATATATATTTTTATACATATATGGTTAGATAATTTATATAGCGCCATTTTTGTGAAAATCACTTCAAGGGCGCTGTACAATTGATAAATATCCTAGTCTTGCAGCTACAGAGCGCATGGACGGTTGGGATTCTAGTTCCTCGTTTTCAATTAAGATCAATAAAAAAATATAACAGATAGGAGCTAGATTACAGGACGTCTTGCAGCTACAGAGCGCATAGACAGTTAGAAATTTAGCCCCGATTTACACATTTTTAAAATTGACAAATAAATTTAGAGTATTAATGATACCTACTTAAATAAAATAATATGAATAATAAAAGGGAGTAAGATTACAACACGTCTTGCAGCTACTAAACGTAAAGACGATTGTAATTCTAGACCCCATTTACAAAATTTAGGTATTTTAAAGTTGATATATGAAAGCTAGATAACCAATCATCGTGCAGCTACAAAGCGCATGGACGAGTGAAATTCTAGCAAAGTTAAAATGATATCAATAAATTTACAAAAAATAGAGCATAGTAGTAAGTTTGTCAAGTGTTCATGCTAAGAAGTAAGCAATAAAAAACTAAATAATTAAAACACTGTTCCAACTCCATGGTTAACAAAGGGAGATAGATGTCCGACGAGAAGCTTTCGTAGACAGTGGGTAAATACCGTCGCCATGTGTCCCACTGGCTGCTTGATAATTTCTGGAAACGCACGTGTGTAGTTACTGGGGGATTATGCCTGTTGTTTCAACGACGCGCATATGAGACGCAACATTCCTGTTCAATTCACTTTTTTACATGAATATTACACAAACGCGTGTACGAGCGGTTTAATAACTCTGTAAACTTCCCATTGCGATCGGGGCCCTGGGCAAGCCTTTGCGACCCGCAGGTTGAAAATCACAGTCCTAGATAAAGTGTCAAAACTGTTAAAAGTATTGTTCTTTTAGTACAAAAATACAATTCTAAAAGCTTTTGAGGGTTTTATAATTTATCATTAGTCGACAATATTTCACAAGTCACATTCCTTAGCTATTTTTACGCTTACCTCTAATGGTGCAAAAAATATTGCATATTTGTTCAACTTAGTAGATTTTTACGGCATTTACTAAACTGGTAACGAAAGTTTGCAATTTGTGTCAGGTGAAAATGAGAGAAATAAATTAAAATATTTTTTTTAAAGTACCTACCTACTGTAAAGGTTCTTTTTTTATTTTTACTAATATTATTATTTTTAGTTTTTAAATTATTATTTAAATATTACTGTACTGTCAAAAGACAAAAGGCAGCTTTTTAACCCTCCCTCCCCGGTGGTGTGTAGCTAGTACACATTGTGTCTAATAACTATAATATCTTTATAAATATAATAAATATTGGGTTTAGATTTTATCTTCGCTTCCAATGCCCTCAATGAGGAAGTTCAGTGTCTTTTTTTAGTCTTTTATTTGTTAATACACTATTTAACTAAGCCAAAAAAATATGTTTTTATGTATTGGCGCTATGATTTTTTAAAGTTTCGTATTTTTGAAAAACTCCGCGTGTGACGTCAGAGGTTGTTTATTTATTTAACTTTTTGTAAATAATGTTATTTGCACACTGGCGGGCTTATTGCCAGATGGCAATTTCTTCCAACCAACCAATAAAATAAAAGTTTTATTTTTATAATTCAAGTTACAGAACATCTTCAATAGAAAAAAAAGATTAAAAAGCTAAACATATATAAAAATAGAAATAAACGTATTTGTTTATAAATTACCTTAAATCAAAACTATTACTCAATGGGAAAAAGGAAAAAAGAGGAAAGAGGAAAAAGGAAAGGAAAGAAATCTCTCCTGATTAAGGAAGAGAAAGGAGATGTTTCTTCAGACGTGATTTTAGTTTACAGTTCTTCCCATTGGTCCGTTTACGGTAAGCTAACCGGATATCCTTCACAGCTGTCACATCATTGGTTAGTTCATATGAACCAGTGACGTCAATCAAAGTAGTGCGTTTTTATTAAAATAGTTTTTTTTTTCGTACATTTTCAAGAAACTTTGCCGTACCATTTATTGCTCTAATTTTTAATGCGCGCAAGAAAACATTTTTTGTATCAAATTTCCCGTAGGGCTGAAGTTCCGCATTGTCGTAGTTAACTAACAATTATTGAATGACAGTTCTTTACAGTGTTGCTATTTTATCCATTTTAGCCAAAGTTACAAAACTTTATTTTCTCTACAATCTAAATACATAAAAATTTAGGTACCATATGATTTTTTAAATCTCGGAAAGTAATTGATGGATTGATTTAATTTTTTTACAGAACATTGCGTTACCTTATATTCTACAGCGTAGTCACAGCAAATTAAGCAATGTATTTTTTCAGTAAATGTATAGTTGCTACACTATTTATATTTACTCCCCTAATAATTAATATCAGACAAAGCCACAGCGAAGCGTGGCCGGGTTCAGCAAGTACGTAATAAAATAAATAAAAGACGAGTGATATTTTAGCCCACAAATTTGGAAAAAAACCAGTGACCGGTTTCCCCGCATTCGCGACATCTTTAAGACTGGCCAACCAACAGGCTTTTCTAAATTTGTGGTTGTAAGTATCACTCGTATTTAATTTATTTAATGCATTACAATGACCTCAAGAATTTTCTCTTACAAAGTTAGATGTTTTTAATAAATACAAAAAAAAACTATTTTCATATTGTTTGACTGTAACATTGATGTAAATATTTCGATTCTTCACAATTTATAAAACGTATTATATTTAATTACTGTATTATCAATTCATTGACGTGATTACAATTTGAGATCTGAAGATGGGGTCAAGAACGATATCCGGCGGACCGTAAACACTGTAGAAGCGTCATTACAAGCGACTACAATCATAATCATAATTAAAATTACTCGTATCATGATTACGCAGTACTTTATAATGTACGCCTAATTTCGCTTTCGTCTATATTTAGCGTTATTTTAAGCATATCCAAATGTTTGTAGACAAGTACTTGGTGCAGAAAACCTTTTAAGTTGTTCTAAGGTTTTTATTTTTATTTATTTATTGGGGATATCAACAGTAATCCATGTAAAAAATATATAACAAATAAAATATGCAGAGAATAAAACCTATGACAGATATCCACAGAAATACATTAAATACACATACAATACATACTAGTGTGTAAGTGTAAGTGTGTGAGAGGGTGGGTGAGTAGGTGTTATATTGGAATTAGGGTGGACATGTGTGTAGATATTATTGCACAAGTGTCGAAAATATAAATATATATAAAAAATTAAGAATATGAGATAAAATAAAATAAGACTTTATTATTAAAACTAAGTATAAGACAAAAAGTATGTTTTAAGACGCGCATTTTAAATGTTATTTTTTTACAATCAAATGGATCAATAATCGGAAAGTTCAAATTATATTCACGAGCAAAACGTATAAGTGGAGAGTTCTGGGCATGGTTCGTACGAACTGCTGGCATATGAAATAGAGAGCTCGACGTGTGACGGGTGCGGTAGCCGGGGACATTTAATGATAACTCCGACATCAGAGCCAGACTATCAAGGCGTCCACTGAGTATGTCATGAAGCACCCCCATGTCTAATAGTAGACGGCGATCTTCTAAAGTAGGCAAGTGGTGCTTTTTGCAGGAAGACATATAATTGAGATCAGTTTTCCTGCATCTCCAGTTAAGATGTCTAAGAAATGTCCATTGCATTTTCTCGAACCTTTCTTTATGTGTGACATATTGTGGAGACCAAACAGAAGAGGCACATTACATTTACATTTATATACATTTATAGTTTCACATATCCAAACCAACGTATCGTCGCCGTTCAGGCAAAAGTCACTAATCCAAATGTGTTGCAACAGAGAAGGAAAACATTTTTGAGAAGGGAATATGGAAGTCTAGGCATTTACAGGGCTTATGACTTGTCGTTGGCTGGTTTAGGTGGCCAATTTGAACACTGTGTATCATTCACCATTCTGCCTATGTTTGAACATCCGCATTTCCTGAACTCTTCCATCTGTTGACTTAAGTGAAGTAAAAGAGCTAAAACTTTTATCATGTGGGTGAGATTCATCCGGCTGAACCAGTTCACCTACTAAGTAACGCCTGAAAACAATTTTTAAATTTTTATACTTCTTCTTTTACCACTTTCGCCACTGAAATCAGCCAAAGATAGGTCATAAGCCATGTAAATGCCTAGACTTCCATATTCCCTTCTCAAAAATGTTTTCCCTTGGTTGCAAGAAATTTAGATTTTTTTAAAATTTTAAATCTTAAATTAATTAACTGTTTATATACCAATCCTAATGGATTTATTTAATAACCCGTCGATTGATTTTCATTTATTTTTTTATCAAAAATAAAATAAAAATATCTAGACGGTTTTTAATGTATGTAGCAAGATAACTAGGCGGCCTCCGTGGTGTAGTGGTCAAGACGCTTGAAGCACGCACGGAAGGTTCCGGGTTCGACTCCCGGTGAGAACACAAAAATTAAAATGTGATTTTTCTTAAGCCCGGTTGTTCTGTAATATAATTCACCACTGTAATTGGGCCTCCTGGCCTGTTGTGGTGCAAAAAAATGAAATGAAATAAAACTAAAATTTTGGTTTGGCGAGTTTTGCTTGTTTATAATCTAGACTGAGCAACTCAAAAGAGTTAGTAACAGGAAGAAAATATATAGGTAAATATTACAATAGTTGTTAAATTTTGTGGTTGAAAATATGTTTTATCTAAAAAATAGTTTAAAATGTTTAATTTTACAAATACTCAACCGCAAAAAAAAAAAAGGAAATACTTTGAAAATGATAAAAATTTGTCGTCAATAAAAAATTTATATATTTACATTTTTTTTTTTTTTTTTACCATACACATAAGAGTTTTCAAAAAATAAAGCATAATAAAATAGCAGTGAAATACATATTAATAGTAATAATAGTAAACAAAAAAATCCCACAAGACATGGCCTGTTCGTGGGTATACAAGAAAATGTTAATGAATTTTTGCTCCTATAATAAATAATGGACAGTTATAATATTTTTTGTAACATAAGAAAATGTGAGAAAATAAAATATTCTGCAAACGATTGTATGGTTTTTTTTATAGTAATTAAAAAAGAAAATTAAAAAAATATATAAAAGAAAACATAAAAATATTCCTTATTATTAAAGGGCAACAAAATATATAATAGAAAAAAAGAGTTCATATCTTTAGTTTGAATCCAGGATGGTGCGTGTTTTTTAAAAGATGGAAAATTTTGAAAGTTTGGAATCAATGAAATATTATTAGTTAAAAAATAATTAAAAAACTTTAGGCCTATAAAATATGCATGTCTCTGCGCAAGCCTCGTTTTACAATGTGGTATTTCTAACACACGATTCCTTCTTTGACTTGATCTATTTGAATTACTTGTAAATAAATTTTGGTTCTTAAATATATATTTTAAACATTGAAAACAATATTTATTTTATTTATTTATTTATTTATTTTATTTAGAAAACATACAGTCATACAAAATAAGTACTAAAAACAAAAATTTTTTAACATAAAAAGACCAATTAAGTTTTCATAAATTAAAAAGATATAAACATTAAATATGACAAAAAATAAAAAATAAATAAGAATTTTAAGTGAGAAAAGGATAATTGTTGACATTTGCGTTTTCCATGGAGGTAATAAATAAAAATACCGAATGTACACTCCGAGCCATCCACGCACACACATGAACGCACATATAAAATATACACAAACATATACATTACATGCGGCACATATACATAGCATAAACCACTCAAGATGTGCATTCAGCAACTATCCCAAATAATCGACCCCATGAAGAAATTTTCTGTACAAATGCAACGTGCAGTTAAAAATGTCTACATCAATACTGAGTCCGTTATAATTTGACTTCTAAAAGTTTAGCTTCTTGGAAGAATTGCCTTTAGCGATTTATGCTTGTAAAGCTTGTTGGGGTTTGTAATTTTTGCCTGAACGGCGAAGGTATGTTCCCTTCCGTATTTTTATCTATATGCTTTATTTAATTTAATAAAACTAGCAGGAAACATACAATCATTGTAGGTTGTTACATGAAAAAAAAATAATCAGGAATAAATAACAACAGATCTAGATAGAAGACCCCAAATTTTAGACTTCGTAATTATAGGTTACCATTACTGATCTTACTGGCGTCTAATTTCGGAGGAAGTAATAAGCCGCGGTATCCGCCAATGAAAGTTAAACAAAAAAAAAAAATTGACTATTTTAATACGTTTCACCATTGTGGACAACGACACGGCCTGCGGTCAATATATTAATAACTATATTGATGATAAATAAAAAAAAATACACATACTAAATAAAAATTTATTTATACAGGATGTTCTTTAAACCCTGTCACATCCGAAACCACAATAATCAGTACGGGCAAGAAGACATATTAAAAATATTAAAAAAATATTTAGGAAAAAGATTTTTTTTTTAATAAAATATTTAAATAAACAAATAGTTGCTTACTTCTGCAGGGGTGAAGTGAGGGGAGCGCGGCGCAGTATCATTCTCCCCCCTCTCCCCTCCTCGTTTCTCTCCTGCAGAAGTAAGCAACCATTTGCTTTTTTTGCTATATATTATTTTTTTTAATTTTATTCGTTCCTTCGTAAAAAAAGCAAATGGTTGCCAACTTCTGCAGGAGAGAAACGAGGAGGGGGAGGGGGGAGTCTGATGCTGCGCTGCGCTCCTCTCACTTCTTCCCTGCAAGTAAGCAACCATTTGTTTATTTAAATATTTTATTTTTAAAAAAATCTTTGTCCTATATTTTTTTTTTACAGAAAATATAAAAATTGTTATTATGGATAACTTTGAAAATTCGTAATATATTTATTTTTATTCTCGATCTATGATCTCTACATTTGTGCCCCGCCCCTATCGTACATAGGTTTACCACACATTCGCCTGTGAGATCGAGGGAATGCCTATTGTGTAGCTGCGATTGTTAATATAGGTAAAAAAAGCTCTCGAATGGTTATTAAAGAAACCACTAGAGATATGGGTTATTGCAAAAATATTATCAGATTGTCGTTCGGGCGTTCAAGCTATAACAGATACTCGGTCGGTAAATCCATTCATTGTAGACATTCAGAGTAAAATTAAGCATCTAAAAATAAGAGGGATGAACATTCAAATATGCTGGATAAGAGGACATGCTGGTATCGTAGGAAATGAGAGAGCGGATGAACGAGCAAGAGCCGCAACTTGTAAAAGAACGGCACCTTTCTTCTCAGAATTTCCCCTTAGCTTTGCTAAACGCTGTATAAAACAAAATACGCAGCAGCGTTGGGAGGATCATTACCGCGCTTCTTCTACAGGTAAAATCACTAAACCCAACGCTGGCTGATGCAGCAAACTTCCGTCGTCATCACCAAAGTACTTTCGAAACGACCCAAATTTTTACCGGACATGAGAAGTTATCTATATAGGTTTAAATTAAGGAATGATGACTATTGTCCATGCGATGATATTTCTTCACAGAGTATAGAACATCTGTTATTTCAGTGCCCACTTTTCAGTTTGCAACGCCATAATCTTGAATCAGAATGCAGGAAAGATGGAATATCCTTAACAGATATCCACACTGTAGTTAAAAGTAGTTATCGCGCGCCAGTTCTTGAACTTTGCAACAATGGTGATTGGACTCATAAAGGTAATAAACCAAAATCAGTGATCGAACATCCGATTTCCAAGACAAACAAAAACTTTTTTTTCCGAGTACCTTAGCCTTGTACATGACACGTAAGGCTACTAAATACAGAGGTCCAAATATATATTTTAAAAAATATATATATAGGTAATAAAAAAAATATTTTGTGAATATAATTGTTTCATTATAATTATTTTTTAATATTATTTTATACTTTGTCTAAGGCGTAAGCCGTCGAAATAAATAAAAATAAACATTTTTTGCAATCAATACAGGTTGCCTTTTTGACCATTCGTTAAATTTACCGAATTGGATTTTCAATCATATCTGATGCTTAATGATGTCAGTAAGGTTCAAGTTAATTTTAGTAAGACTAATTGTATAGATAAATTAAACAAACAAACCATCACGCCGTTTCCCCGTGGGGATAGGCAGAGAGGATAGAACGCCATAACACTATCTTGGCATACAGACCTCGCTTCTTCTGCATTCATACATCTTCTCATGCACGCACGCCGATTATTCCCACTTTTGACATGTCCATCTTCAAGTATTTGATAGACTCGATCGTGCCATGTCTTTCTCGGTCTTCCTCGTTTTCTGCATCCATCAACATTTGCATCGAAGATCTTTTTAGCCGTTCTTTCACTGTCCATTCGCTCTACATGTCCAAACCAACGCAGCACCCCTTTCTTGATTCTGTCAATAATGCATGTCTCAGCCTTACACACTTCACGGATCTCGACATTTGTGCACCTATCATACATCGTTTTACCACACATTCGCCTGAGGGATCGCATTTCGACAGCATTCAACCTACTTTCATCATCATTTTTCCAATTCCATACTTCGCTCCCAGACATTAAAGTTGGCACTGGAACTCCGTTGTGAACTGCTAGTTTAGCCTCCTGCGATAAACATTTGTTTGCCAAAGTAGATTTTAGTGCGCCGTTCACCCTGTTCCCGGCACTCACCCTCCTTTCAATATCTTTCTCGGCCTTTCCGTCCCTAGTAAACTATATCAGTAAACTATAGTAAAGTAAACTATATAACTAGATAAATTATATTTAAAATTATTTAAATAAGTATGATTAAGTACTTAATTTAATCGGTGGGTTTAATGCAAAAGCACCAATGTCCAAATTATGCCGACCCAGTATTTGATATTTACCCATTTTGCCGACGAAATTAAGAAGCTGTTAACGTCACACCTACGTACTTATTTCGTCAATACAGTAACGTACATGCAATGTTACTTTTTGTATTATATTCACAGCTACATAATTATTATTATTGACAAGCCAACAAGACGTGTGTTTAAATTTCAAATGCGGATGTGTAGTGGCACATCTGAAGCAAACACAGGTGCAATTTGAATGTTTGAATATAGAATAGAACACGTGACTGAATTCATTTGTTTGAACAGATTTTGATTACAACTCGAGAGGAAATTCTCAAACGCTATTATTATTGAATATTAAATATTTGCCATCAATTAATGGATTTGATTAGTAATTTAGGAATTTAACTTGGGTGGTTTTAAAGACTTTTTTGAATAAAGTGAAGTATGGAATTTAAAAAAAACGTATAGGAGACGAAGGAAAATAACTATTTGATAGATATCTCAACAGTCACGAAGAATTTTATTTTTTTAATATATATATTTTTGAATTCATTAACTTCAATGTTTTTGCAGTGCGCAGAGGTTCACTGTTTCAGGTCCCGACTAGCTGGAAATTTCCAGTGCTTAGGCAGGACCATTTTTGTTACCCACATGTCAACCATGCTGGGAATCGAACCCGAGACGTCTTACACGGTAGGCAAACGCGCTGACCATTTGACCAAGAGTTTTAATCAAATAAGAAATTGGGTGGTACAAAAAAGTTTTCTTACACGCGGTAAAAATTAAACATTTAATCGTATTAAGAAATTTCTTAAAAATGAATGAAAAATAAATAAATAAATATTTACTTCTTTGAACTACGTCACAAGTTCTTCCGAATCAACCAATGATAAGAGTGTTGTGATCGATTTCCGGTTTCCGGGAAGCCAACTCATTAGTCAGAAGAACTTACCGACGAGAACTTGTGACGTCACGGGCGGAGTAATTTCAAAATTACAAAACTTTAAAAATCGTAGCATATAACAGATACATTTTTTAAATATGTTCTTAATAATATTTATAGTACTTTTTAAATATATATGATTTCTTTAACTTTTTTCTTATTCTTTTTTTTCACATAAACAAAGATTAATTTTAAAAAAATAACGTGACCTCACTGAGGTTACCCGTGCCGAAGACACAATATACATTTTTTTTTAAATATTTTTACATGTGAGAATAAACAAAGAAGCATTAATTTAAACAAAATGTTCAGACAGTTTTAACACTGCGTATTTATTTTTATAATTAATTTATGTACATCTAAATTATTTATATTACAAAACGCACAATGAAAGAACAAAAACATAACTTAAGCCATACATTTATGAAGCAGTTGATTCAATATTGGTTTGGGCGAATGAGACAATCCATTTTACTTCTACCTAGCTCCACTATCCATTTATTTATAGCCTTTTTAAACATTTTCTCGTTACTAATCGTTCCGCTGTTTAGTACGTATAGTAATGCTTGACATATAAATTAACATAATTTTATAAAATCAGCTGTAAATAAATTACTTTATTGGATATTTTTTTGAAAAATAAATTTAAAATGAGATTTAAAGGTAATTTAATATTTTTTTTTTTTAATTAAAAATTTATTGGAAGTTAAATTTATTATAGGTATAACTAAAAAAAAAACTAAAATAAAACTAATTATTAACATTAACAAATTACAACAGGGATGAAGAATACCTTCAATAAGGGAATATGGAAGTCTAGGCATTTAAAGGGCTTGTGACCTGTCTTTGGCTGGTTTAAGTGGCCACTTAACACACTGTGCATTCACCATTTTCCCTATGTTTGAACATTCATATTTCGTTAATTCTTCCATTTGTTGATTTGAGTGAAGTAAAGAGCTGAAGCCTTTATTGTTGTGAAGAGATTCATCTAATTAAATTATTTCACCTACACACTAGGCAACGCCTGAAAATGTTATTTTTTCAATTTCTATACTTCTTCATGGACCAGGTAATTTATCAACAATATTTTGAGTTTGTCCAAATTTTTGTAGACACGGACTGGATTCAACTCCCTGGGGAGCTGTTTAAATTAACATATTACAACAGAGATGAAGAACATTTAAGATAAGGTAATATAGAAGTCTAGGTATTTACAGGGCTTATGACCTGTCAATGGCAGGTTTAAGTGGCCACTTTAACTAATTATTAACGTTAACAAATTACAACAGGGATGAAGAATACTTTAAATAAGGGAATATGGAAGTCTAGGCATTTACAGGGCTTGTGACCTGTCTTTGGCTGGTTTAAGTGGCCACTTTACACACTGTGTAACATTTACCATTTTGCCTATGTTTGAACATCCATGTTTCTTCAATTCTTCCATTTGTTGATTTGAGTGAAGTAAAGAGCTGAAACCTTTGTTGTTGTGAAGAGATTCTTATGACTGAATTATTTCACATACTAGGCAGCGCCTGAAAACGATTGTTCGATTTTCAAACTTCTTCGACGTTCGTAAGAACGTCGAAGGTTGCATCATTTTGCAAAAATGTTAGAGATGAGACAAATTGATCAATGTTGATCAACATTGATCGATCGAATAAAAAATAATACATTTGTTGTTGTTCATGAAAAAAAGTATTTAATGTCTTATTTTTTAGTAAATAATTGTCTTAAACACACTAAAGTGGGCTTGTTTTGCGTTTTTATATCAATTTCCAGAAACAGTTTCATATTTGCATGAAAAAACTGATAAAATCGATTTGATTGGTACATGATCAGTGATCAATAATTTCACTGGTGACATTAGTTTGGATGCTGTCATTTTAATCAAGCTATATTTCAAGGACTAGAAATCATGAAAAATTGCGCAACAAACTTCACCACACGTCTTTTCATGATTCAAAGCATATTGTGATGAAATAATAATAGTATAAAACCCACAAAAATGACTTAAAGGCGGCATTTAAAACGGGGTCTAATTTGACCCAACAATGCCACGCACGTATTTTTTTGAGCAAGCGGGCTGTAAGAGTTAACCCTACAATGCCCAATATAGACGATATGCTACATACTGATAATCAGTGTATAAAAGTTATTTCAAACATGTTTGCCACTCGGCGACTAGTTCATTATATTATATACACACTAGTCGTTATAATTTATTTTAAAAAGTCGCCACCAGGGTAAAATTTTTCGATATTTTTTTTTTATTTATTTATTAATATACACGGCACCAGTGCCCTTTACCTTAAAAAGATACATATTAAAAATAATATAAACATTTCAATATAATGTGAAAAACTTAAAATTAAATACAAAAGTATTATTTTACATAAATACTATGTATATAACACAGCAGTTTTGTATAAAGAACATATTTAGATATATAAAAAAAAAATTATAAAAAAAAACATTTTAAACAAAAAGTCAGTTGCACGTATTCTGTCAAAAGTGTAATTTAGCTAAAGTTCAAAGGGTGATTTCTATATTATGTATCTTTTTTGGGTGATACCGTGTATGTTGGATTTGATCCGACGTTTCGGCTACCATTGCAGGAGCCATCTTCAGGGAAAACTGATTGGTGATTTCTTTGTATGTTTTTTTTTAAAGATTTGAAGTTATAATTGTTTCCGCAACTTTTATTATTGCATAAAAAGTGTTCATAGGAATCGTTATTTCTTGTTTTATTTACATTCTTGTCTTTTTTATAACATTTCAATGCCCGATGTAGCATATTGTCCACATTAACTAAAATATCAATTTAAAACTGAAAAAAATCAAGTTTTTTTTTATTATTTTTTAAAATATAAAATACAAATACATAGTTTACAATTGAAAATGTTTATACAATAGGTACATTCAATATAATTTTATTTTTATTTATGGATGTAGCCACTCCACTGGCCCACAGGCACGTTACGGAGTGTCGGTGTATTATTTATTGTGTACATTATTGTACATACTTTTACATCAATTGTTCAAAAAGTGTAAAAATTCAAAACAGTCAAAAAATTCAAACATACCTACATCAATAAAACGAAAAATGATTTTTAGTTAACTAAAACTATGTTCTTATATATGAAACATATTCCCAGTATTTGCTTCAAAAACACACATAAAAATACGTTTTTAATTAGAATTTGAAAAATTGTATAAGATTATACAAATACAACATAAATATGTATTTAGGTAACTATATTTAAAGGCAGATTTGCCGTTTATGTTAATAAAATTAAAAAATTACCGTCTCTAAAATGTTATTCATCTGTGTGGCAATATGTTGAACTAACCATTGTACAAAACAAAGACTAAAGAATTATTTTTTAAAAAAAAACCACTGCAAGTGTGTATTCGATGTTAAATAAATTAAAACTACTAAACTAGGTATGAGCAAATAATATTTTACAATACAATGATATTTGTGTATAATATTATTTATTCTAAAAAAAATCAGAATACTGAAAAGAAAATTATCAAAGCCAACATGAAAAAGGTCACAATACCAGAGAAAAGGTTAAAATCAGACTCCCATTTAGGCATTAAAAAAATATCATACGGGAAAAAACATTTATAAAGAGAAAAAAAAAACAAATTTAAGCAGGAGGTTAAGAAATACGTGTTAAACAACTTATAAATGAAATATCTGTACATTATTATTTGACCACACATAATAATATGCTTATGTGTGTCTTATTTCAAGATTCAAAATAAATAAAATTAAATAAATAAATACACTTGAATAAATTTATATAATATATTTTACACGTTTTAAATAACAACAATAATTACATACTATGTATATATGTTGTATTTATATAGGTGCATACAAATATGAGCGGGAATTTACCGTGTGGCGATTTATATTTCCAAATATGGCGAACACAACAATATAAAAATAAAAAAGTGCAATTTTCTAAAATGCATACGTCAATTTCGACACGTACCTTCAGCGTAGGACGCTCATTTGATATTTTAGAAAATGATCGTAAAAATAATAAATAGATATTGTAACTCTACGCAGTTAACACTTAGCTCTTTTATTAATTTTAGTAAGAAGCTGTGTTAAATGTTTATTTAAAAAATTATCGCGAATGAAACGTCAAAATACATAATCGAATTCCTCATCAATGATGACATAAAAGTATTTACCTTTTTATTAGAATGCGGTTCTTATATTTCCAGCTTTGCTCTAAAACCCAAAAACACTTTCGTCACAGGTGTAAATGTTTAAAAACAGCAATTTTCAAAACGACCACACTAAAATATGACACAGATTTAACATCTGAAATCATCAACACAAAACACAACACAACTCTAAACAGATCAATTTGGCGGTAGAATTGGTATCTTTTATCACTAAACGCATTAAATATGATTCGGGCGCGATTTATATATTTAAACGATTAACTGTCCTGCGTTTTAATTTTTTTTTACGATACTACCCGTCGTCCGTCGAACTCGCATAAAAATTCAACACCCGACAGCGGACATTCTCGTCCTGCCGTTACGTGCTCGAAACGTATTGTGGCGGCCATTTTGTAAAAGCTTTTTAACTTTGCCGCGCGAGAGCAGCACCAGTAATGAAGAGAATTCAAATAAATGACAAAACCTATATTATATTTATGAATACACATGATAATAATGCGCTTTTTGTCGGAAGTATCCATTACTTTTTAAATTAACTTAATATACTAACCGTTTTCAGTAAAACTTCACTACGTTTCCATTTAATGAAAGTATTTTTTTGCGGTTTGCACATGTAATCATTTGATTTCACCATGCAGCCATAAAGAATTATTACATCAGCTTCCGAATTTGTGTCATTTGTCATAATCGTCCTTAGAACAATTGTGTGTTAGCTATAGGTCGATGTTTATTAGTAAATAAATTTAGGTTACCATAGAATATAATAATACAATTTCATGTTTATAGTTGAACGAGTTTGAAAATATCCCTTCCATTATTTATAAACACATGTGAACGCGCGCCACGCTTGCATACGTCACAAGGAGTCAGGACTTGCATACAGTTTGATGTAGTGTCAGGACAAAAAGTGCTCACAGTTTGATGTATTTCGTAATTTTGTAAGTACGTTCATCCGACTTTTCGATGAGTTTTACTTATTTTAACACCCACATTGAATACCGATGACGGAGCGAGCGTTCAAAAGATTTTGACGTATCGGCTGTGTTGCCAGATTTATTAGGATAATAAAATATTTTTATTCAATAAAGTCGGCTGAAATGTGGTAAAATGCTTGAATAGCCTCTGAAAGTAGGCCATTTTCTAGGTCAGACAGACAACAATCGAATAGTTTACAATATTGCATTGTTAATTTTATTAGTGTGGTATATATTTGTTTAAAAACGTGTTTTTAGCGTAGTTTAGCTTAAATATTATTAAATAACAATTTTGTCTTGTCCCATGTCTATCTACAATGTTTAATTGTCAACATTTAAACAAAAGGTGGAACATGCATTACTTTTACAACCGTTTGAATTACTGAAATGCAAAAATGAATGCAATTAAAAAATAATACGGCGTAACATGATAAATTTCATGCCTACGATATTTTTTCGTTTCATATTTTCATTTTACGTGAAGAAACGTATTAAACTTGCCACGAATATTTGGCTATTATTTGATATTCGGCCTATTCGGTTACTTAAACCGTAAAAAAAAATAAAAACACAAAATACTCAAAAATGTATTAATAGTAATCACATTTTTTTAGTTGAATACTTTAAATCTATTAGTGGTAAAAGTGGTAAGTTGTAATGAATGAAAACATTTTTTTCACCATTTGTTGGTAGCAACCAATTGCGCTTTTCCTAACCTTGCGAGATCTTGTTGTTACATAAAAAACACACAGCCAGTTTATTATCTTCACTAAAAATCGCATAATATTCACAAATGAGCGATTTTTTATTGAATGATTCCATGAAGCATAATGAACAAATAATTTCTAATTATAAGTAATTATTGCTAATATCGACTATTGGTAAAACAATGTGATGTAATAATGAACAAATACGTCCAGACGTTACCCCCGCACGCATTATAATGTTTGGATAATTTATATAGCGCCATTTTTGTGAAAATCACTTCAAGGGCGCAATGAGACAGGTCGTAATTTTTTTCTATAAAATCAACAGGGACGTAATTATACCAGGGTTGCCAATTTGTGGGGAATTCCTCAAAATGCGGGGAATCTCAACTCGATTGGGGATTTTGTGGGGTTTGGTATTATGCGGGAAAATGCAGGGATTTTAACATTTTACAATTTTTTAATTTATCTTTAGCTTACACATCCATAGTTTGATGGTAAGTGATTAAAACATAAATTTTATTTTGAATGAAATCGATATATTTTAATAGCAACACAATATCAACTTCAAATAATAATTAGGATATCCTCTTTTTAACGGAAAATGAAAATAATGACAGTCGAATGAGCACATTAGGTACTAGTGCAAACGACTTCTTGCGTTTTGTTTTATCATCTTTAAAAGTAATAACGGTTTTGTGCAAAAAAATATATATGGTTGTTAAAAGTTGTTGATAAAAAGCGCAAGATAATCCTAAGGTAAGTTATGAGCAAAATTAGTTGAAATTCTTCTTAAGAGCCCACAAACGTCCCCTCGAAACATCGAGGATGATTAGACCTTAAGTCTATTTTGTTTGAATGAAAAACGATTGTAAAATTATATGTGCATAAATGGCAAAGTTACCGATGGTGGACCCTCGCTACACGATTCTAGCCAGTTTTTATTTCATGTTATTGTTTACATATTTTATCAAAACTGTGTTTTCTTTCTTGAAATAATTATGTGGGGAATTTGTGGGGAATCGGGACTTTGTTTTTCCCCCATCTGGGTAATTTGATCTAGATTTTGGGGAATTTGGAAAATTAGCATTAGTAACGCTGAATTATACACAAAAAACTGATTTTACGCACCATTTTTTCAAAATCGCGACATGAGCGTGGTCGTTCGAGGTTTCGAGGTTCGAAACTTAAGGTTTTACTAAGAACCCTAAGTCCACCGATTCAAAACATAATAATTATTTTTATTTTGAAAAAGTTTAAAAAGTACATACCGCATTCGGTCAAGGTCATTAACGTGAACGTCTCATACTTATAATAAACTCGACAACCACCCGAGGATCTAAACCTGGTTTTCACCGTCATGTAATCAATACATGTGTCCTAAAACAAAGCTACTCATATTTTTTATATCTTCGAAAAACAAAATTAGTACGTCATATACGTTTTTTTATCGAAAATTACCGTAAAATACCGTAAAGTACCGTAAATTACGATATTTTACCGAGCCTTTTGGGAAAAATTACGTAATTTTACTTCCATGGTCGTAACTCGTAATCTGTCGCGAGCGAAATTCAAATATCTTTTGCCGAACATTCGGCCGCCGAATATTACACATTGAGTAATATTTACAATTTTACCTCTGTTTAAACATTCACACTTCCTAAACTCTTGCATTTGTTGACTTTTGTGAAGTAAAAGAGTTTTTTTATTATTTTTATTGGTTTATTTTTCCATACATAATTTATTTACATAGTAATATAATTACAAAAATACACTTTAAAAAAACAACTTAAAATTAAGCTTTAACATAAATTGGAAAAAAATGCCCACAAAGACTTTAGCGTCTGAGCGTGGGCCATTCCTTTTTTTAATTATTTATAAGTTTAAAGCATATAAATATGGTATGACATGACTGTGAAAAGAAAAGAAAAGAATAAGTAAAGAAAAAGAAAATTAAAATATGCTGATATTACGAAAACAGGATATAAATGCAGTATGCGTTTTATTTGTTTTTTTTTTAAAAAAGGTGTCTATATGTTCCTTCCATGCTAATCCAAGACCTCAAACCTACTTTAAACTGTACCACTAATTTAATGTTTTTATATTCCTTAGTTAGAAGATTAAAGGATCTTGGACCAACATGCAAGGAGTGCCTCTGTGTGAACTTAGTTTTGCATCCTGGAACTGACAGTACATTATCGGATCTATTGCTAATACGATTTAAATTATTACTTAACAATTTCCTATTTAAGTAAACAAATTTCAGGCACTGAATAAATATAATTTTCTAAAACTAAGAAGTCCACTCTCTACGTATAATTCATTACTAAGAAATAGTCTTCGTTTCTTGTAAAATCATCTTAATTATAACACCATGGGTTCCATATTTCCTTCTCAAAAATGTTTTCCTTCTCTGTTGCAATAAATTTATGTCATAATAACTCAGTAGGGAGGAACTCCAGCCTGTCTACAAACATTTGAACATACTCAAACATTGTTTATTTAAATGTCATTAATTATTATCGTGCGTGCATATTTCGTCATAAAATTCCAGAAAGAAATCGATTCATAAATGCCTCAGCAGTTTGGTGACGCTCATATTATCAGCTCATGACGCTCATATTAGTCATATCAATTAAATGAACTTCGGTGTATTCAATGAGACTTTGTATCAAATGGAGCTAAGCGTCTGTTGACGCTACCAATAGGTGCCATTTTGTAATTATGCCGACCACGAGCATCCAATTGAAGAATTTATGCGGCCATCGTACGATTGTTGTCAATTATTGTTTGATCGAGAATTAACTTACGGAGCCCCGTCACAACAGATCTACAAAGGTCGCAATGACGTCAGGAGCTCATTTAGCACCAACCCCTATCAATAGGAATAAGTATCAGTAGCTCAATCACAAATAACTATCGACGTGCTAATAAGCGACGTGATAACAATTTCTCACCGTGGTTGTTCATCGTATTCGCGATCACAATGGAACGAACATCCGTGAACACCTCATATAAAATGTCAAAACATTTACGTTTTGCGACGTATAATCCTGCTGCGCAATCACATATTTAAATTTCACCGGTGCAAATATGAAAATATTCCAAAACTGCTATTTTTATTTATTTATTTATTATTATTATGGATAACTTATATAGCGCCATTTCCGTAATAAAATACCTCAAGGGCGCTTTACATAGTGATTATATTGTTAAAATAATTTAATTGAAGCTTTTAAATTTGTAATTTAATTAAAACTATTTATTTTGTTTTCACATGCTACGGATTTATTCAAATGATTTAGAGAACAAGTGGGTTTTAAGTTTTTTCCGGAACATCACTTCACTTTCACAGCCTCGCACCTCTGCTGGAAGAGCATTCCATGCCATAGGGCCTGCGACCGCAAATGCGCGTTCACTAAATTTAGTGCGCTGTTTGCGTAGAGGAATAATAACTTTTCCTCTCGCCGTAGACGTAGCTGATTTAAGCGTGAGACGCCTGTCAGCTAGTTCATCTGGAATGCAGAGTTCCCTTAGATATTCCGGAGCAGAGTTGTGCATTGACTTATACAGGGTTAAGCCAACAGAGTTATTATTTATTATGCTATTAATTGCATTTAGCCGGCGGCAGCGGTTGGCAAGCCAAATGTCAAGAAAAGCATACGCCATAGTAATTGTAATTAAATATCCACTTTTTTGTATTAGATACTCCTTCCTATTTTGCAAATGCAATATATTGTATTATTTTTTATAGTAAACGCCGGTTTTTCGCCAACGAACTGTATATTTTTACGAAGAAAACAAAAAACAAACCGACACGAGCGTTGACTTAAAACAAGTTTGTGGTGAATATTACACAGTGTGTAAAGTGGCCACTTAAACCAGCCAATGACAGGTCATAAGCCCTGTAAAAGCCTAGACTTCCATATTATTTTCCCTCTCTGTTGCAACAATTTCAAATCTAAATAACTCCCAAGGGAGGAAATCCAGCCTGTCTGCACAACATTTTAACACTCAAAAAAGTAAAATAAAAAAAAAACGTATCTGGCAACACCTTATTAGCTGGAGGCGTGATGCAGATGCCTGGGTGAAGATCTATGCGACATCCCATCGGTAATAGGTAATAAAGAACTCGCTCGTTAGGTAGTATCGTACATGGTCAATATAGTGCAGGCAATTGGTAAAATAAACCAAAGTAGGGAACAAAATGCCTAAAACTCCTCGAGTGGAACGGAAGGCGAGAGATTTGGGTGTACTGATGGATGATAAGCTTTTATTTAGAGATCACATAAATACAATAGTAGATAAGGCGTACAGACTTCTAGGGTTTATCTTACGAATCTCCAAGCCATTCTCATCTCCAAATACATTCAAACTTCTTTACTATACTTATGTGCGAAGTCAACTCGAATTCGCTTCATTAGTATGGTCCCCTCAATATAATGTATATATTAATCAAATTGAAAACATTCAAAAGAAATTTATAAGGAGCCTGGAATATCGTTTTGGCAACATTGAAAATGATTACGGCGCATCTTTGATCAATTTTAATATAGAATCACTACAAAAAAGGCGCCTTACATATGATTTAATTTTTCTTTTCAAAATTCTCAATAACATAGTTGATTCGCCGTATCTTTTACAAAATATTGGTTTCCGTTGTCCTCTTCGCTATACTAGATTAAATTCCCTTTTTTATGTACCAACTTGTAATAACAATTATACCTCGAATTCATTCATTAAACGTACCTGTAGAAATTATAACGGACTCAGTATTGATGTAGACATTTTTAACTGCACGTTGCATTTGTACAGAAAATTTCTTCATGGGGTCGATTATTTGGGATAGTTGCTGAATGTGCATCTTGAGTGGTTTATGCTATGTATATGTGCCGCATGTAATGTATATGTTTGTGTATGTTTTATATGTGCGTTCATGTGTGTGCGTGGATGGCTCGGAGTGTACATTCGGTATTTTTATTTATTTTAATTTATTACCTCCATGGAAAACGCAAATGTCAACAATTATTCTTTTCTCACTTAAAATTCTTATTAATTTTTTATTTTTTTGTCACATTTAATGTTTATATCTTTTTAATTTATGAAAACTTAATTGGTCTTTTTATGTAAATTTTTTTTGTTTTTAATACTTATTTTGTATGACTGTATGTTTTCTGAATAAAATAAATAAATAAATAAACAGGCCGGCTTCTCCTAAAGAGTTTTGAGTGGTTTCCTTTCCACGTGAGCAAATGCTGAGAAGTTCCTGATTGGCCCACTTTAGTATATCCTTCCTAATCCCAACAGTTTAGATAAATTTAAAGAAATTTAATTGCAGAAAAATCCAGTTTTTGAAATATAAACCTTGTATATTATAAGCAAGGTGAATAATAAAGCAACTAGAATATTAAAAATATTTAAAAACACCTTATTACTGTGAATCCAATAACAACTTCGTTTTATTTTAACAATAGTCACGTACTAATATTATTAATCATTATTACGAGTGTTTAACATATTGGCAACTGACATCCGATTATGGTATTGTAAATATTATAATAATACAATAACAAAAATGAACAGCGCCGACGACGGCGTCGTTTGTTTCTATTGTACAAAATCACAATTCCTTTTTAGGAATGTGCCTACTGCATTAACATATTAATTCACATAGACATGCCTTGAGCCCTCAAAAATGATGACACTTAACTCATGCCCAAACGCTCAGTCATGCCCGACGCGTATTTAGTCGTTCTTCGACCGCCAGCCGGGCGTGACGTTTAGAATCGAGACCAAAATGACTGCTTGTGTCATGAAAGCGGGTAAAAACCTTTCGGATAAACATTGTAAATTCTATCACAAATAAACAATCAGTTGCTCAAACACAATTACAAACTATCGACGTGCTTAAAAACATGCTAAGCATTTGAGCGATCACAATGAACATGCTTAAGTTATCGCAATCATAAGTCAACGCTCGTATCGGTTAGTTTTTTGTTTTCCTCGTAAATATTTACAGTCGCAAAATCGGCGTCTAATATAAAAAAATTATACAATATATTCCATTTGCAAAATAGTAAGGAGTATCTAATACAAAATAGGTGAAAATTAAATTACAATTACTATGGCGACTGCTTTTCTTGACATTTGGCTTGCCAACCGCCGGCTCAATGCAATGAATAGCATAGTAAATAATAAATTAAAATAGCAGCATTGGAATATTTTCCATATTTACGGCGGTGAAATTCAAATATGTGATTTCGCAGCTGGATTATACGTCGCGAAACGTAAATATTTTGACATTTTATATTAGGTGTTCACGGATGTTCCGTTGTGATCGCGAATACGATAAACAACTACAATGAGAAATTGTTATCACGTCGCTTATTAGCACGTTGATAGTTATTTGTGATTGAGCTACTGATACTTATTCCTAATGATAGGGGTTGGTTCTTGGCGTTGGGGCAATGGAATGGAAATAGTAAGGAGTACCTATCTAATACTGTCGGCCTCGTGGTGTAATGGTCAGCTCGTAAGCCTGCCATGCAAGAGGTCTCGGGTTCGATTCCCGACATGGTTGATATGAAATATTTATTCAAAAGGGTGTTTTCACACAAGAATATTTAATAGTCCCTGAACTGGTACCTGAAGCGTAATACTGATCATCTTGCCTTCATGTAACAAAAGTGATCAAGATACGCTGTGATTGGTGTACCAATGCAGTGCCCTATGTACCATTAGATGCGGAAAGGGAATGATGATGATGATGATCTAATACAAAAAGTAAAAAAATAAATTACAATAACTACGGCGACTGCTTTTCTTGACTTTTGGCTTGCCAACCGCCAAATAATAAATAAATAAAAATAGCACTTTTGGAATATTTTCCATATTTACACCGGTGAAATTCAAATATGCGATTGCGCAGCAGGATTATACGTCGCAAATCGTAAACATTTTGGCATTTATTATTAGGTGTTCACGGATGTTCCATTGTGATCGCAAATACAATAAACAACCGTGGTGAGAAATTGTTATCACGTCGCTTATTAGCACGTCGATAGTTTTTTGTGATAAAGATATTTATTTATTTTATTTTATTTATTTTATTCAGAAAACATACAGTCATACAAAATAAGTACTAAAAACAACAATTTTTTAACATAAAAAGACCAATTAAGTTTTCATAAATTAAAAAGATATAAACATTAAATGTGACAAAAAATAAAAAATAAATAAGAATTTTAAATGAGAAAAGAATAATTGTTGACATTTGCGTTTTCCATGGAGGTAATAAATTAAAATAAATAAAAATACCGAATGTACACTCCTAGCCATCCACGCACACACATGAACGCACATATAAAACATACACAAACATATACATTACATGCGGCACATATACATAGCATAAACCACTCAAGATGCACATTCAGCAACTATCCCAAATAATCGACCCCATGAAGAAATTTTCTGTACAAATGCAACGTGCAGTTAAAAATGTCTACATCAATACTGAGTCCGTTATAATTTCTACAGGTACGTCTAATGAATGAATTCGAGGTATAATTGTTTTTACAAGTTGGTACATAAAAAAGGAAATTTAATCTAGTATAGCGAAGAGGACAACGGAAACCAATATTTTGTAAAAGATATATCCATAGAACTCGTTCTGCGGTACATTCTTGATTCTTTGTAATCCCATAGAAACGTTAAATTCTTCAGTGACATTAAAAACATTCGTTTAAGCATTAACTGCAGCTTTACCGCGGCAAAACAAGAGCTGTAAACTAGCGATCTTGGTTATCTTAGGCTTCAAAAGCTGATTTTGTGTTGGGTGGCATTTCCATTGGTCTACGCTTGAACTGTCACGTAGGGTATACAAAATAATCGCAGGGTTGGAATTAGAGATTTAAATTGATTAAGATTAAGGAATAGGAAAATAATAACAGATGAATTCCAAATCTGTGTAATTTTATCACTAATTAATTAAATGTACCGAAAGGGACAGGTCGCCAAACCTACCAATACTGTAAACACCTCAGTAGCTCAATCACAAATAACTATCGACGAGCTAATAAGCGACGTGATAACAATTTCTCTCCGTGGTTGTTTATCGTTCTCGATCACAATGGAATATCCGTGAACACCTAATATTAAATGTAAAAATATTTTCAATTTTTAAATGTATATTTATATATATATTTTTTTTAATGTTTTTTACTATGTTTTCACTACATTTTTACTATGTTTTTACTACATTTTTTACCATGTTTTTTACTCCATTTTTTACTTAGTTTTAAACTTTGTCCACTATCTTTATGACTGTTTCTATATATTGTTTACTGTTTTTATATATTTTTTACTATCTTATAACGGAGTAAATAACTCCGGTTATATATAATCCTGCTGCGCAACCACATATATTTGAACTTCGCCTGTATAAATATGGGAAATATTCCAAAACTGCTATGTTTATTTATTTATTTATTATTTATCATGCTATTCATTGCATTTAGCCGGCGGTTAAAAAAACAACATCTTTCCATTTTTTTGTAAATGCATTCTCCTCGAATGCAACCCTGGTAGATCGATGAATAAAACATTTATGCTACTAACTTATTTTTTACATATTCGATTGAAGATTTTAAATCTACGAACACGCACAGCGCAAAGATCTATATTTCTCTGAAAACCGCACGTAAATCGGTTAAGCCGTTTAGAAGTTCATTGACATCACACGTACAGAGGAATTATATATATATATAAACGTAATATAGTTTTAAACTTTTAATGAGTTTTTAATTAACTAACCTGCCCTACTTTTTCCTAGTCTTGATTTAAATTACGAAATGTATTTTTTTTAAATCCTTGGAAAATTACCAATTCTGTCCTGCAAACCCGCCCTATTTATATTATTATGATGAATGGTCATGTTTGAAATGGAACCTTTAATATTTTTTCCTACCAAAGGTATTGAATGGATATGCCAATCTATTCATTTTCGAATCGCCAATTTGTGTGCAGTAAAAAAAATGTGTAGAGAAAAGGGAGGCACCTTTGTCAATTTTTTAATTGTTTATTTTAAAAAAGCAAAGTTATATCCATTATTTGCATAAAAAATGGCTCTTATGAATTTTTATACACTTACGGATCAATATTAAATTTTATTTTTATTTTTTAATATTTACTTATTTAAACACTTTATATAATGGAAGCCCAATTTCAAAACGATTTCCAATTTTATCGGTTTTGAGTTTGCAACACTGCCGTGTAGAGCATTTTGTGAACTATATATTTACCTAATTAATTTTTGATCAAAGCATACCCATATCGAATTGTGTACTTGAAAAATGATTTAAAAGGTATTATTTCAATTTCCAAAAATCCTAAAAATCTCGTAGTCCAAGAGTTGTTTCCCTGAGAATAAATCCCTAAGTCCTGACCTTAGGTTTAAGTCCACTTTTTTACAAGCAATAATTTTCTAACTAAACGTGTAACAATTTTGTATTTTTTGTTTTCTTTAAATAAAGAAGAAGAAAAACTTTAAAATACGTATTTTAAAATTTCCGAAACTCTGTCATTCAACATTTCAGGAACAGAAAATATCTCAGAACTACAAGAATGGACTTAGGCATTTTTTTTTAATTGGGCATCCATATATAGTTTACATACATATGCTTAAGGGCGGGCATATTGCCTTAAGGCAATTTCTTCCTACCTACCCAAACCGTTCAATGTGAGGAGATCAGTGGTATATGAACATATTGTCGGAATAATATGTTGGTGTACTGTCAGTTCCAGGATGCAGAACTAAGTTCGCACAGAGGCACTCCTTACATGTTGGTCCGAGATCCTTCGATCTCATACCTAAGGAATTACAAAACATTAAATCTCTGATATAGTTTAAAGTAGATTTGAGGTCTTGGATAGAACAGATAAACACCTTTTTTTTAAATTAAATTAAATTAAAAGTAAAATATGTACTGCAAATAAATTCTGTTTTTGTAATAGCAGAATGCGCTAATTTTATTTTTCTTTTCATGGTTATGTCATACCATATTTATAGATGATAAACTTATAAATTATTAAAAAAGGAATGGCCCACGCTCAGACGCTGAAGTCTTTGTTGGCATTTTTTTCCAAATTACGGTAAAGCTTAACTTAAGATGTATTTTTAAAGTATATTTTTGTTATGAAAATTCTATGTAAATATATGTATGGAAAAATAAACTAATAAAAAATAAAATTGATTATTATAATATTTTCATTTTATAACAAAATATCGATAAACATGTATATTTTTTAAGAAATAATAATTGACTAAATATCTACACAATATGAAGTGAGCAGGGGGTAAAGAGGAAAGGAAAGAGGGGGGAGAAAGGAAAAACTCAAATGTTCAGGAAGTGACATTTCATACGTGATTTGAATGTAAATTAAGAAGGAGCGTCTCTGACATTAGTGGGTAGATTATTCCATAATCGAGCAGCTGCTTCTGTGAAAGAGGAGGCAAAAAAATAGAGCTGCAAATGGGTATTGAAAGGGTTCTCTCGGTACTAGAACGAAGAGTTAGCCCATGCTGTGATAGAGGTTGGAAGAGAAGTAGAATAAGTACTACAGTAGAACCTGGCCATAAGAGTAATCTATTGAAATGAGAGCCGGCTTAAGGTCCCGTCAGTTTACCCCCGAAAACCTCTAAAAGAGAGCGGAAAAATCTCTGTATAAGAGAGTCGTTCTATATAAGAGATAGCCGAATCCGTGACCTCTCTAAATGAGTTGTTCAATTATGTTTCACATTTGTAAAATTTAAATACCCTCAGTATAATTTGAATGATGTTAGATTAAATCACTGTAAAAAATTCATTAATTTGAAGTGGTTTTAATGCATTTAAAGACTGTTTAACTTATTTTATTTCAATTTCAATTTGAGATTTCAATATCTTAGATATTTATATTATTGATTGAATCGGCATTAACTTTGTTGAATGACATAATTATATATTTCAGTTAGATACTTACTTAACTAGCCATATTGAGGTAGTAGTTGTTTTTTTTTTTTGTCCTAGCTTTAATTCTCTTTATTTGTATTTTATTTAATTGTGCCTATATGAATTATAAAGATTTGTGTTTGCCATTTTTCGAATGGACTAAGTACCTTAATAAATAAATATATAATTAAAAGTTCAATCATCAGTAATATTGCTTCTGTTGGAATGATACGAAGTGATCATTCTAATATATGACCGAATTTTTTTTTTTATGGATTTCGGCAAAGAAACGATTGCCGTCACAATTCAAAATACTCGTATGCAAATGTTTTGCAATAACTTTAAGCGTACACATGTTTTTAAATTTTGCAATAACGCTTGCCATTATTTTAACCGGTATATTGACTTCTTTAGGTACTCGATACTCGATTAAAAATATCGTAATTTACGAAAATAACTGCGCAAAATACGCGGTTCACGAAAAACCAGTCGCCATTTTTCTTTATCTGTCAATAGCCGTTAGCCAGATTTGCATTCGGCCAGTCTAGACATGTTCGTGTTCAAACTACCTATATTTCTAACTAAGTTTTGGCCGGTACCTACTTCAAATGTCGCTGAACTAGCTTCTAAGAAAATTGCACAATCTAGCCTAAATATCCCACGTACCTACATATATTATATGTATTTGATACGTTTATGTATGTACATTACAAAATATATATTTTAAGACATACATAACACCAAAAGTTAATAGTAAATTTGAATCAAAACCAGGAATTACTGGACGAATATGGAATAATCTACCTACTCATGTCATTTGTAATTTGCTAGGGTATTAAGCACTTCTGGCAAGATTTAAATTATGCGCCCTCCAGGACCTATTTCTAGGAAGAGAAGGAGAAAAGGAGGCTGTGGGTCTGCAATGTGCGTCTCCTTGAGGGTTGCGCCTCTCGCAGCCGCCCACTTGCCAGCCTCTAGCTGCGGCGTTGTTCGTTTTAATTTTGTAAACGAAAACGTTTGTACGAGGTTTTAAAAAAAAACAAACAAATTAGCACGCCGTTTCTCCATAACGGGATGCAGAGAGGATAAAATGCCACATCGCTCTATCTTTGCATTCAAATCTCACTTCCTCAACATTCATACGTTTTCTCATGCACGCGTGACGATTTATCCGACTTTTGACATGTCCATCTTCAAGTATTTGTTGTATTTGGTCATGCCATGTCTTTCTCGGTCTTTCTCGTTTTTTGCATCCATCAACATTCGCATTGTAAATATTTTTAGCCATTCTTTCGCTGTCCATTCGCTCTACATGTCCAAACCAACTACTAACTAATAAATAAAAAAAAAACAAAACCACTGAACTTCCTCACTATGATATATTTAAATTACATTTGATAGGTGCCAGATTACAGCACGTCTTGCAGCTACAGAGAGCATGGACGGCAAGAAATCTAGCCCCCATTTACATTATTTTTTAATTTAACAATAAAAAACTCATTTATAAAAATAGGAGTTAGATTACAACAAGTCTTGCAGCTACTGAGCGCGGACGGTCGGAATTCTAGACTTAATTTACAAAATTTAGGCCCTTTATTGGCGATAAAATTTACCAATTGTCTTGCGCGGAATGGACGATTGGAATTCTATCAACAAAAATTATATCAATAATTTTTTTTAAAACAACATTAAAAATAGGAATGATTATTTATGTTCGTACTTCCGGTGAAATAAACGCAAGGGTAGAAAAAAAACCTTCGCTAAACCGTGTGAGAAAAAAAATATTTGTCTCAATAATGTTATGTTCCTATTCACTTACATTGTTCATATGCTGGCGAATGAAGAATACAGGTTTGAGTGTGAAATACCGTGTCCTTCTGTTTCTCTTGTTTCTGCATCCATCAACATTTATATCCAGCGTCGAAGCTAGGATCTTTGCCCCGGAATTACTACGGCGAATAAATCCAATAAGCAGTTGTCCTGGCTGCGGAATATTACATTAGAGCAGGACCGAGATGATTTCGCTGTAGTGATCGCCAACGTCGGGGGACCCGACAAGGCACCGCAAGAAGAAGACGACGCTAGGGTCTTAAGCGCTTCCGGCAAGGTTTAAATTATGCGCCCTCCAGGTCCTATTTTCTAGGAAGAGAAGGAGAATAGGAGGCTGTGGGTCTGCAATGTGCGTCTCCTCGAGGGTTGGGCCTCTCGCAGCCGCCCGCCTGCCAGCCCCTAGTTACGACGCTGTTCGTTTGACTTTTGTAAAAGAAAACGTTTGTACGAGGTTTTTAGAAAAAAAAAACCAACAAAGAAATCGCCACGCCGTTTCCCCATAAACGAAGGCAGAGAGAATAGAACACCACATCACTCTATCTTTGCATACAAATCTCACTCTCCTACATTCAAACATCTTCTCATGCGCGCGCGCCGATTATTCCGACTTTTGACTTTTGACGTGTCTATCTTGAAGCATTTGTTGTATTTGGTCATGATATGTCTTTCTCGGTATTCCTCTATTTCTGCACCCATTAAAGTTCGAATTGCTAACATTTTTAGCCGTTCTTTCATTCTGTTTATCTGTTCATTCGCTCTTCATGTCCAAACCAACGCGCAGCTCCTTTCTTGATTTAGTCAATAATGCTTATCTCAGCCTTACATTATGTACGGATCTCAATATTTGTGCATCTATCGTACATAGTTTTACCACACTTTCGCCTGAGATATCGTATTTCAACAGCATCTAGCCTACTTTTATCCCTGTTTTTCCAAGTCTATTCTTCGCTCCCATACATCAGGGTCGGGACTAGGACTCCATACAGTTTTGCCTCTTGCGACAAACATTTATTTGTCAAGGTTGATTTAAGCGTACCGTTCACTCTGTTCCCGGCTTTTACCCTTCTTTTATTATCTTTCTCAGACATTCCAACCCTAGAAAACATACTTCCCAGATACACAAATTCCTCTACCTGTTTAAGTATAACTATTCACAGTGATTTCGCATTTAGTCATCCTTTCATTTCTTTCAAAAATCATCACATTCGATTTTTCGACATTCATCAGCAAATCGCTTCCCTCGCATACATAGTAGACTTTTGTTACTAAGAATTGCAGTTCCTTTTTGTTGATAGCAAGAAGCACGGCATCATCAACATACAAAATACAATTGACGGTTCTCCCAGGGTACGATTATGTTAAACCCAAAACCCGGACGACTTTTCGTCAGAGACAACTCACCTTCTATCGCACCAAGAGTTTAATATTTTAGAAGAGCGTATTAAGTGCTTACCGTGTTCCCTCCAGGCCAACTAGACTCTCTGATATTTTCTATATTCGTAAAATTAAAACTAATCTTTGGAAACATTCTACGATTCCTCGTATATGTGAAACATTTAACAAAAATTTTAAAAGTATTGATATATTTAACACTCCATACAATATGTACAGAAGAGAATTAATAGGCTTGATTCATGTTCTTCATTCATAATTCATTAAATCATTAAACCAAATGCAATTTTCCACTTTAAATTTATTTCAACAGAGAGGGAAAAAGTTTTCGAGAAGAAATTTGGAAGTCTAGGCATTTACAGGGCTTATGACCTGTCATTGGCTGGTTTAAGTGGCCACTTTACACACTGTGTAACATTCACCATTCTGCCCATGTTTGAACATCCACATTTCCTCAACTCTTCCATCTGTTGACTTTTGTGAAGTGAAAGAGCTGAAACCTTTATCACGTGGGTGAGATTCATCCGGCTGAACCAAATCACCTACTAGGCAGAATGGTGAATGTTACACAGTGTGTAAAGTGGCCACTTAAACCAGCCAATGACAGGTCATAAGCCCTGTAAATGCCTAGACTTCCAAATTTCTTCTCGAAAACTTTTTCCCTCTCTGTTGAAATAAATTTAAATATGAACAACTCCCTAGGGAGGAAATCCAGCCAGTCTGCAAGCATTTGGACATAATCAAACATTGCAATTTTCCACTTTTACTTTCCTTCAATCATCCTTTACCACTCCTTATCAATTTCCTTCTTTTCCTTTCCACTATCTCCTTGTTCTGTCCATATTTATCTTATTTTAAAATATAGAATATTTATTATTTTTATAGTTTAAACTTTAAACCGTCGTCGCTTTATTATTTAGTGAATACATATAATTGGATGGCAGACCCTACTATGTATACATTTTATATAGTTTTTAAAAAAATATTAATTTAACCTGTACATCTGTTTGTATTCGAAATAAATAAAATAAAAAAAACAGTTTTCTAAACTTAGTTTCAGAACTTGGTCTTCCTCGGGGGGAGGTTTTGATTAATTTTTTTTTTCATGTACTACATATGTTTTTCATTGTTTTTCCTTTTATATGTTGATGTGCCATGTATTTTCAATGATGTTTTTGTTCTGTATAGTATACTTGGTGGTATGTATGTTGTTAAAGTTTTATATTCGTCCCAACTCAACACAGGACTTTCGTTCCATGGAGTTAGGATTTATATCTCAATAAGTGTTACATAAATATATTGTTAATAAAATAAAAATTAGAAACCGTAGCTTAATAATAAAACAGCGGGTATTAATCTCCCATCGTTTTTAATTTATTAAAATTTTATAACACAACTTATAAATAAAGCGCTTTCTTAACATGATTTTGACACCGCTCACTAGCACCACTAAGTCTCGAGGCCTGAGTACTGAAAACAAAATGGCCGTCTTAAGAGTCTAAAATGTTGACGTTTTCAAACGTCAAATGTAAATTGTATCTTATATTGCGTTTTGAGGATTATTTGCACATCGTCAAAGATCACACACATTTATATTACAAATAATTAGATGAGAGTGTTTTTTTAAAAGCGTGCGTAAATTATAACAAATATAAATAAATGAAATATAATATAAATGGATTACTAAAAGTGCCAGACAGGAAGCTGACAAATATGTTTCGTATATCAAAATATAATTTTTAATTCATGAAGGTCCTTTCTCATTTTATTAATGTAGGTTAGTTTTAAAATCTTTTTTTACATATTTTAATTTTTTACGCCTATAATGTGAAAGTATGTACTGTTATGTAAAAAATAAATTATTCACTTGACACTCCGGAACGGGCCAGTGGAGTGGCTACGTCCATAAATAAAAATAAAAAGTACATATTGTGTAAATATATTTTTTGTATTTGTTATTATATATTTGATTAAATAAATAAAATAAAATATCGAGGCTATATTGACAGAATGCATTAAGTCAACAGTCTTAATATATTTCAAATATTTTTTGAATAAAGGTGCAAGATTTCGATAAAAAATTTTATGCAATGCCTAGAGTAAAGATTACTCTTACAAAGCTTTAAAAAATATGTAAAAAAAATTGTGGGAGAAATAATGCGCTGAAAGAAAAAAAGCTTTAAATGCGATTATTTCGGAACTTGTTTTAATGACTCAGTAAAGCCTCGATATCTATAGGTACTTAATCACAAAATATGTAAATTAAGATGTGATTTGGTCAATACTTGGGAAACACCCATTTTAAATGTAAAATCCAGTCATAAGAAATCTCGGAAGCTTAAACTTTTGAACGAAATTTTAAATTCGGTTTTCATTTGAGAATACAACACTTACTTACTACGTTAATCCATCTATGCCTTCCTTAGGTACTCTGGAATAGTTTTTAAACTAATTAACAGTTTTATAAATTTATAACGAGAGGTGGCAGTGGTTTGACCAACATAAATATGTTCGAATATGCTTCATGATGTATGACAGTTAGTCTTACAGTAGAAACTTTCCCGTGGTCCCTTTAAACAAATTCTGCCTCTAGAGTCTAGAGGCGTTTTCGGTGCCCAGGTCTTTTGTGAAGGAGGTATTGCTAGCAAACTGCTCACTTCAACACTGTTAGTCGTAAACAAAAAATAACAAATAAACGATTAATTTAATTAACTACAAACTATAAATCTCAAGTAATTTCTCAAACAGCATTGGATAATGCATAGTTGAATGATAAAGAATGGTAAAAGTTTTACATAGATTTGGTTCATTGTCTAAGCAATGTATAAAATAATCATGATATTGATCAAAATTCACACTGTGATCAAATAAATAAAACAGTTTGCTGATTTTATTAATGTATCAAACAGGCAAATACGTATTTATACATTATAAAAAAAACAAAGTATTAAAATATATTTTGTCCCGATAAACTATTCAATAATAGTTTTACATCGGGTGCTCAGACATTGGTTTTAATTAATAATCAAATAAAAGAGTACAGACATAATACGTTATATGTATAAAATAATGAACATATATTATTTTGTTTTTGGTGTTTTGAAAAATATTATTAAGAAGAAAAAAGCTCAACAAAATCAAAAATAAATGTCATGTTTTTGGTTTAGGCGTTCCAAAACTCAAAACACTAGACTTCTAAATGTTAAGAGAATATTAGTTACAATGTGGTTAGATTTTATAACCAGCAAAAAGCCCAAGAACCGACGCAGGAGGCTCCCATTACGAGTGTCTTAGAGGTGCGGTAGTGGACTTGGCTTGCACACGTACTGCGAATGCCTAAGTAGAGTCTTAACCCAAATAGCCTCGTTACATCTAAGGGCCCCCGCCGTAGAAGTCGTTGAAGGGATTTTTTTTGTCAGATTTCAACAGAACTTTGGGACGCAGTTTTGACATAGGAGGTAACGACAGCATTGGCTGGCGATGGGCTCTCTTCGAAGTGTTTTGTGATGTCCACATGCTTTACTTAATAACAAATGTGGAAAAAAATATTTAGTTAGAACATAACCAAAAGATGCGAACAATTCATTGTTCATAAATAGTCGTGTCAATAAATAAACTTCAAGTTTGATAGTATGTCCAACAGATATAGAGAACTTTTTGAGAATGAAATATGGAAGTCTAGTCATTTATATGACTATGATCTGCCATTGGCTTGTTGAAGTAGAAATTTTGCCCATGTTTGAACATTCAAATAATAATATCTTCAATTCTTCTATCCGATGGTTAAACAGAAGCAAAATAGTTAAGGTCGCTTAATACAAGCAATGCCTAGATATTCATATCATATTCTCAAAAATCTATGCTGAAAAAAACATCAATCTTTATAAAATACTTAGACAGAAAAAACCTGTTGTTGTCTACAAAATACATACATTTGGAAATACTCAAAATGTCGTTCAATAAACTACAAGCTAGTAAGCAAAGTATTTGGTTTTTTAACAATGGCTACGAAATCGACAAATAATTGTAAAAATTCATCCTATTCAGTCTCAAATGTCTCTATTCGTCTTTATTCTTCGCCGGTTCCAAGAACATGTCTTGGAACTCTTTCTCTTTCTGCGGTTGCAGTCTAAGAGTGCTTTCATTAGCATAGTTGATAGTATTATTAGGTTCCTCGTCCATAAGATTAACTTTGTCTGGAGTATCTATTCCTTGCTTCATGAATGGAGATTTCTCGTCTAAATCTGTATCGAAGTAAGGCGGTGTTCTGATCCCCATCTTTTCAGCTTCATCATTCTGGTCCATTTCTTCGGCCAGACTGATGAAAAGGTTTCTAAAAAGCACATTTAATAACATTTATTATATTTGCGTAGCTTTTAATATGTATACACCCTTTCTACCTTTGATCATCATGTTGATAAGAAATTTTTCTAAACAACATTTATCAATGTTAATGTCATAAAGATATTCTCAAAATAAAGTGAAAAATCACACAATCATTTTTATTTTTAAAAAATTATGCAATAGCTATAAGTATTACCATTTTGAGATCGATGTGATTTCAACAAATCATGTAATTGAATTTCTTGGCTAATTATTGATTTTTAAAACCGAGTTTTCACACCAGAATATTTCATAGTCCCTGGACTGGTATCATCTTACCTTCGTGTAACAATAATTATCAAGATACCCTGCGATTGGTGTACCAATGCAGTCACCTATTCACCATTAGGTTCAAAAAGGAAATTATGATGATGAAATATTGATGTGCTGTTTTTTAAAGTTGTTATATCATAATAATTCAAGGATTTAAAATTTTTGTACATTTCTTTCATATTATCTAATCTAAGAAAAATTAATCGCAAAAAAACAGATGGAATCACAAAATGCATCAATACAAAATGAACCAGAGTTTGGATTTATAATCTATGCATCGTGTGAGGTGTAGTAAGTTCTCTATGAGGTGAAAAGGTTTCATAATAAAATTATTACATTTTACTTGGAGTAAAAAAAAAACAATAACATTAACTCATACCTGAAGATGAACCCGTCCATATTCTTAGCAAGGTAGTAGAGGAAGAGCCAGTCAGCGAAGTAGCAATGGTTGGTAACGGAGATGACATTCCTCAAGTCCAATTTCCCGGGGTTCGCGTTGGAGAAGACGATCTCGCTGAAACGAGCGGAGCGGGAATGCAGGAGGACCGTGATCAGGCGCCAGATCAGCCCTGGATAGAGGTAATAAAACACAATGTCATTATGCAATATTGAGGCAGACTTGAACCTCTCCTTTTAAACCCCCTTTCTTGCCAACTTCTATTCTCTAGCCCGCCAAGCAGACTTTAGAGGCTCGTCAGCAGGTAGGAAGAGGGGATATGGAAGGAAGTTATAAAAAAACTAGCGGACTCGACAGGCGTTGTCCTGCCCGAACGTCGATTTTCCTGCTATTTTTTTAAATTTATTTATTTATACTTTTACATTGTTTGTATTCTTTTTTTATTAACTTGGAAGAAGACTTTCCATTAATAAGTACCTGGGTACTTTTTTGTGATTAAATTGCAAAACTAAACATTGTTAATATTCAGACATATAATTTAAGTAGGTACCTAGGTACTTAACAAATTACAACAGGGATGGAGAATACCTTAAATAAGGGGATATGGAAGTCTAGGCATTTACAGGGCTTGTGACCTTTCATTGGCTGGTTTAAGTGGCCACTTTACACACTGTGTAACATTCACCATTTTGCCTATATTTGAACATCCATATTTCTTCAAATCTTCCATTTGTTGATTTTAGTGAAGTTAAAGAGCCGAAACCTTTATGGTTGTGAAGAGATTCATCTGACTGAATTATTTCACATACTTGTCTACGAACATTTGGACAAACTCAAATATTGTAACCTAGGTACTTGTTTATGGTTGAATTCCAAAACATAAAATAAATATTTTTCAAATATGGCGTCAAACTCCGGTCTTCTCACCAACAGAGGGGTGTACTTATGCAGGAATACGACTTTTTTAATGTATTGAATTTAATATTATTTGAGTATTACCAAAAATCCAGTAAAAATAAATAAATAAGTAGAAATTATAAGGAATTTAAGGAAAGAATCTGATTGAGATCCACAAGAAACAAATGTTGTTTGTAAACATTCAAAAACATACTTTTTTAATGCACAAAAAACAAAATCTTTCCATTTTTTTCCAAATGCATTCTCCTCGAATGCAACCCTGGTAGATCGATGAATAAAACATTTATGCTACTAACTTTTAATATCTACGAACACGCACAGCGCAAAGATCTATATTTCTTTGAAAACCGCATGTAAATCGGGTTAGCCGTTTAGGAGGAGTACGGTGACATCAAACGTACAGATGAATTATATATATAAAGATACTTTATACTTTATTTTCTGGATTCTTATTCTATTGCATCACTATTATTATAATTAATTATTTTTTCTGTGTATTTTTAATTCATAATTATTATGGCTTAACACGGGCACAGCCTAAATATCCTTAATATATTCATGAATTTATAAACGAGTGCATTACATACATGCCCTTCGGTTTCGATTAAATAAATAAATTTGACTTGACTTTTTGTGGCTTATATTTTTCTTATAAAACGGGCTCTAGAATCAATAAATCAATTTTCAGCGCAAAGATCTATATTTCACTGAAAATCGCACGTAAATCGGTAAAGCCGTTTAGGAGGAGTACTGTGACATCACACGTACAGAGGAATTATATATATAAAGAAGATATACCACAACACCCAGAACAATTGAGAATAAAATCTTTCTCGGATTGTTACGGACGTCAAGACGGAAAGCGGCCCTTGTAGGGACCGCCACTGCGCTAGACTAAGTGTTTAGATTTAGGGATCTCGGTATGTGTTAGAAATGAGCTGCCCCTCCAATAAAGACTAGTATTTGTCACTTTCGGGGGTGGCCTTTTCCGTACCGAGACATTTAGAATAGGCATTTAGTTCGTAGATTAATTTTTAGTATATTTTTGAATGTTCATCTTTTCGCGCTGCGTTGCCGCCGCAAGAATGCCGTGAGAGCTGGAGGTGGTAGTGCCTATATACGTGGAGGGAGGGAGACAGATAGAGCGGGCGTGCGGCCTTCTCTATCGCTATCTCTCTCTCCGCGCGGCATACGACGGCTAGACCCGCTCGGCGGGGTGAATGGTGGGGCACGTAGCGCGAACGGTATATAACGTGTACACTGGAAAATAAATGACACTTCTTCTCTGACGTTTGGCTTTTACTCATCTCCACTCGCTTCTCCCCGACCCGGCTTTCTACTCGATTCTACTTCACTTCGCTTGACACCTTCGCTTCACCCTGGACTTGGATTTTGGACTTCTCTTCCTACGGATTCCTGACCACGGCGAACCGGCAACTTCAACCTGAAGTAAGAGGCCCTTCTGAGGACATCTCCGGCCCTGACGAGTTTGACAAGATCGCCTAGCCTCCGCTGCCTTACAACCAGTGGATCGGGACGTGTGCGTTAGTGACTGCAGCGGAACCACAACACGACGCCGGTAGCGCGTTAGCTACACGGATTTTTTTTCTTCCAGCCGGCGAGATCAAACCCGAGACGCTGGGCTCACAGTCAGCCGCCTAACCAACCACGGCGCCTGTAGTGACAGCTATAGTGATCACAAGATAAGATTAATTTCTTCTAGACTTGCCATGCGTAATAATCACATAATCACTCGGCATAAGATAAGGAATAAATTCGGTGAATCTTTTTATATCGTGTTTCTTTTTATTTTAAACTTTGTGCTAATAAACAAAACAAGATAATAAGGCTGGTACTTATCTTCGTGATAAATCACATTTGACGAGAAGGCGATTTAAGCAAATGAAAAATATGTTTGCAAGTGCATATTTTTCATTTGCTTGTCTTAAATTTTAATTAGCACAGTTGTCTGTGTGTGCATAATTGGAAAATGAAAAATTAGCAACGCCTAGCCAACCGGTAAATACCAAAAGTAGCAAAATCTTTTAATACCAATCAAATATACAAAAATTTACTATTTTTATGTGCCGAAGCAGTAGCACACAGATAAGGTTTAATCGAAGTCCACTAGATCAATTGACAATACACGAAGATATTGTATATTAAAGCTACCCTATTTTTTATTATTGATAAATTTCATAAAAAGTACATGTTTTTGTAAAATTCTAAACATATCTACTTTTACACATCTAGTAAATTTTATCACTGTAACTCTCCAAAAAAAGAGATTAAATCTTGTGCTTGAAGAGTGACTTACACTGTTTTAGTTGTTTATTTATAGGAGTTGATATAATTTGAAATACGAGTACATGAGAAAGAAAAATAAAAATAAAAACATAGGATATATTAAAAAAAACATAAAACAACAATACACACATACTAATTAAAATTTAATGTTGTTTTTACACGTTTCAAAAAATTTCTTCAGATTATCTTCAAATTTATTTATTGATCTATTATTTTTAATTGTTTTAACTAAATATTACGTCATAGTGACGTAGTAAAGACGTGAGGCTACAAGTTTTAGTTCTATGGAGGGGTAGGTATTAACCTATTAACAAAAATAGTTAATGTTTTTATTCTTCCCACGCGACATCCAAAAATTCCCGCGAAATTCTATTTCTCACGCATTTGAATCATATGGTTTTTAGGTGCATAGCATAAGCGACCTTTTTAAATGAAAATACACGGTTTTTTTATTGCGTAAGAGATTAGTATTGGTCCATAGGGATTTTACCAGATGGCTAGGTGCCAAAATTATGCATTAGAACTCTAGGTATATTACATCCTGTGGAGTACGTAATTTCTAAGTTCATGACACAATTTTAGTTTCTTTAGGATGTTTTGTGCATAAGACACATTGACATTATACAATATGTTTTCAAAGCGTGGGCGTAGCTACGGGGGGACAGCTTGAGGCGCCTGCCCCCTCGGCTCATTCAGTCAAACGAAAAATTATAAGTCAATAATAGTGTTGCACTGGTGAAGCTGAACTTTGGTGCAACCAATGGAACAGAAATAATGTACCAATAAATGTCTAACTGAATAAGATAGAACTAGCTTCACTAAGTAAAGATTGATAAAACGGGCAAAGGCAATTGCTTTAATTATTTATAGTTGAAATCAAAAGTGATCATATTTTTTAATCCAATTACTAAAAACATGAAAAAAAAATTAGCACATGTTCGCAGCGCGGACGAAAGAACCACCCCTAGCGAAACTTGGAGACCTACGAACTGTCTCTTTCAATCCCCAATATACCTGTAGTATCGATACTGAGACGTACAGAGTGTGAGAGACAATGATACATTTGGTACTCTTTTACTTCACACTCCGATTTTTGATAATATGCTTTTTCTGTTCCCCTAAGTATAAATTCTTTAATAAAAAAATATTTTAACCGATACGTAAATGCATAACAGAGAATTACCGAAAATCTTAACCCAGAACGAATATATTTATAAAGATACTAAAGTTATTAGATGCAATGTGTACTAGCTACACATCACTGGGAAAGGAGAGTTAAAACAACCAAGAAAAAGAATTACAAGTAATACTACTGCCATCACGACATTTTCCCGTAGGGGTGGGCAGAGAGAACGGACCGCGACACACGTCTATCCTGGCATATATTTCTAGCTTCTTCCACATTTATACACCTTGTCATACATGCCCTTCGGTTTTTTTTTTTAAAGGAATATCCCGCTAAGCCTCTATTTTGAAGCTTGTCAGCAGGTGGGATAGAGGGGATATGGAAGGAGGTAATGAAAAATACACCACAACACCCAGACCAATTGAGAAAAAAATCTTTCTTGGATTTTTATCTCGCAACTGGCGGGAATCGAACCCGCGACGCCAGTTTCTCAGTTGACCGTCTAACCAACTGCGCCACGGCGCCTGTCTGCTTTTGATATAACCAGACTTAAATTTTTCATTTATCTGATCATGCCACGCCTTCCTTGGTCGTCTTCGTCCCACGTTACCGTTCATTCTCGCCATATATACCTGTTTTACCATTCTTTCGTCATCCATTCGTTCTACGTGAGACCCTTGCTTAATCTTATCAATTATACATGACTCAGATTTAGTCAAACATAGATATAAGTAAATACGAGTTAGTATCTAGATCTAGATTAAAATTATTTTTAGCGATCTTACCAAAGAGACTTGCGATGAAGAGGAACAGGAACCAAAACCATAGAAAAGTGTAAATCTTTTCATTGATCACATTGAGAGCCATCACACACAGGGCGTCGTGCTTCTGAATAGACCCGCTAGGACCATATTTGTGGAACTGGCATTTCGTTACCTAAAAATAAAGAATACTATCAAAAAGTATCTTATTTCAACAATATTTTGAGTTTGTCCAAATTTTTGTAGACAAGGACCAGTCCCTGTTCAACTCCCTGGGGAGCTGTTTATATTAACACTTTACAACAGAGATGAAGAACATTTAAGAGAAGGTAATATAGAAGTCCCGGCATCTACAGGGCTTATGACTTGGTTACTGGGTCGAGAAAAATCGGAAAATTTACTCACAATACATTTCTAAATATTAAATTAATATTGTATCACTGTATAGTAAATTAACTAGTAGGTTTGCATAAAAATGTCTGCTTTAAAACAGGTTGTACCTATTGAGGCAGACTAGACATGATCCAGAGAAATCTATTACCTAAGTGTGTATGTAGTAGATAAAGTAATTGTTATTTTTGTTAATAAACTATGATTATTAACATATTACAACAGAGATGAAGAACATTTAAGATAAGGTAATATAGAAGTCCAGGCATCTACAGGGCTTATGACCTGTCAATAGCTGGTTTAAGTGGCCACTTTACACACTGTGTAACATTCACCATTCTGCCTATATTTGAACATCTATATTCCTTCAATTCTTTCATCTGTTGATGTTTGTGAAGTTAAAGAGCTGAAACCTTTATTTATGCGGGTGAGATTCATCTAATTGAATTATTTCACCTACATACTAGGCAACGCCTGAAAATATTATTTTTTTAATTTCTATACTTCTTCATGGACCAGGTAATTTATCAACAATATTTTGAGTTTGTCCAAATTTTTATAGACAAGGACTGGATTCAACTCCCGGGGAGCTGTTTATATTAACACTTTACAACAGAAATGAAGAACATTTAAGAGAAGGTAATATAGAAGTCCAGGCATCTACAGGGCTTATGACCTGTCAATGGCTGGTTTAAGTGGCCACTTTACACACTGTGTAACATTCACCATTCTGCCTATATCTGAACATCTATATTCCTTCAATTCTTTCATCTGTTGATGTTTGTGAAGTTAAAGAGCTGAAACTTTTATTTATGCGGGTGAGATTCATCTAATTGAATTATTTCACCTACATACTAGGCAACGCCTGAAAATATTATTTTTTTAATTTCTATACTTCTTCATGGACCAGGTAATTTATCAACAATATTTTGAGTTTGTCCAAATTTTTATAGACAAGGACTGGATTCAACTCCCGGGGAGCTGTTTATATTAACACTTTACAACAGAAATGAAGAACATTTAAGAGAAGGTAATATAGAAGTCCAGGCATCTACAGGGCTTATGACCTGTCAATGGCTGGTTTAAGTGGCCACTTTACACACTGTGTAACATTCACCATTCTGCCTATATTTGAACATCTATATTCCTTCAAGGTTCTTCATCTCTGTTGTAAAGTGTTAATCTCTTATTTCAATTAGTTATATCAAAATTTTCATCGAAGCACACTGATTTTTTCAAAATTTCAATTGTTTTCAATATTGTTGATTCTCCTTCGTTGTGCCCCGGTTATCCTAATCAATTTTCTAAACACATGTAGTGTGGTCTCATTTTATTTCTAGAAAAATACCGATTAGAGCTTTTTGCTATTATCCATGATCGTTTCTGGTGGCTTCGAAAGATGATTTCCAAACTTTTTCAGCGAATTGACGATCGATCGATCCCATACGGTAAATAATTCATTTTCCCCTTTTCCTCGATCTAAAAAAGTATCTTTGTTTTGCGTACTTCTGGATTAATTTACTTTCTGCAGAAATATACCAAAGCTACCAATTTATAGTTGCCGTTGGCAACTTTTTTCATTAGCAACAAGCAATTTTTCCTTGTATTTGACTATCGCCAAGGAAACTTAGGTGCGGTTTGTAGTGGGCAAGCGTAATTTATTTAATTAAGCATCAGTTTATCTTTTAAAGTCCCGAGGGCTAAAAAATATTGGCTTACCTTCGGGAATATGATGTCCAAAGGATCCATAATTCCATCCCAATTGACTCCAGAGACCTGGTGCCCCAAACCCATGAAGTATCCACCGAGGAAGACATTGGTGATGTACACTTGGAAGATGATGTTAAGGAAATTGAGCATTTCACAAAAGATGAGCCAAAGAGACCAAGTCCTCGTTATATGGAGTCTGTTGAAGAATTATTGTATTGTATTTATTAGTTTCTGATATCACTGCGACATGTTAAACTAGAATAGCCTAATAAATAATTAAAAATTATCAACCATAGAATTAAGAACAGTCCAGAAACCGCGTACGCACATCAAACAGAAGGCGAAAAACTACTCATAAATGAGTAGTTTTTCTCATAAATGAGTAGTTTTACGTTTTGACCCATTAGTTTCTTTGTAGACGTCGCTCAGTACGCAATTCCTGATTTGAATTCAACTATGCAGTGTTGTGTCGTTTTAAAGTGTAGAAATACTGCTAGGATCTTAAAGAAACAGGATGGTATCACATTTCACGTGTAATTAGCAAACGAATGTTTAAGTAGCAAATGCATTACTTAAAAATTTAATTATTTTTCCATCTGTAAGATTTTCGAAGAAACAAAATGGAAATTTCGTTAGTGTTGCCAGGGTTGTAAGTTTTGTTACCCCACTTTGCTCACCTAACAAAAAAACTAATAAAAATTAGACTTCGGATTAAACAACGCCGTGGGGGAGATTTGAACGATATTATTTTTAAAACATCAAATATTATTTTACATGATATAAAAATATCCGTTTTATATAAAATAAAATTCGTTTTACATTATAAGTTCAAAGTTCATTAATTCAATTACTCTTATTAAATGACCCTTTACTTATCTACTTTGTTGTTTCAATCAATGTTTCCGCGTGCACAATAAAATTTTAGAGAAATCAACAGATTACTTTTTTTTACCTTATATTTGTGTTATGATAATTTTTTTTCCCATCAAGCAACATTACGCGGCGATATCACGAATGCGCGCGGCGAAAGTAGGCCATAGTGGGGGAATTATTGGACACAGTCCAATGTATTCAAATATGATTCTACGCTCCTTCTGGACTATTCTAATTCTATGTTATCAACAATATTTTCAGTTAATCGGAATACTTGTTCTCGTAGGCAAGGACTGAATTTCACCACCAAGGAGTTATATAAATTAACATGTAACAACGCAGATGGATAAAATTTTAGACGAAGAAATATATTCCGTTTATCCATATTCCCAGCCTGAATAAAGGCTTTCATATTATCTTCCTTGCTCATACTTTCATTTTCCTTTCCCATTTCAGACTTATATATTCTCTTCCCTGTTCAAACTTCCATATTCTCCTCTCTGTTCAAACTTCCACATTCCCTTCCCTACTCAGACTTCTGTTTTTCCTTCCCTGCTCTGACTTATATATTCTCATCCCTGTTCAAATCTCCATATTCTGCTCTCGGTTCAGACTTCCATATTCTGCTCTCGGTTCAGACTTTCATATTCCCCTATCTCTTCAGACTTTCATATTTCCTTTCCCGCTCATATTTTCCTACTCCCTTCCCTGTTCAGACTTACATATTTATTTATTCATATTTTTCGCTTACAAACTATAATTAATAATAAAAATAATGTGACCTCACTGGGGTTTCCCGTGCCGAGGCCGCTTAGCAATATACTTTTTTGAAATTACATTTGAGAATAAACAAAGAAGACTAACTTAAAAAACAAAGATAATTAACATATATTAAGACAGTTTTAAAAACAAGGTATTTATGTACATCTATATTATTTATATTACAAAACACACAATGAAAATAACAAAAACCTAACATAAGCTATACACTTGTGGAGCAGATGATTCAATATTGGTATGGGCGAATGAGACAATCCATTTTACTTCTACCTAGCTCCACTATATCCATTTTTTATAGCCTTTTTAAACATTTTCTCGTTACTTATCGTTTTAATAGATAGTGGAAGTAGGTTATAGATTTTAATTGAATAATACTTAAAATCCCTTTGTCCGAAAGTGGTATTAGTTTGTATTTGTGTAAGTTGTCTTTGTGTTGAGGATCTAGTGATTATATTATTTGTATGTGATGTATTGTAGGGGTTATGTCTTTCATTTGAGTAAGAGTAGTTTTTGAATATATAAGTGAGTGTTGTTTTAGCGTATAATTGTTTTGGTGTCATAAGTTGTGATGTATGGAATATTTTTTCAGTAGATGTCTGTATCGGGACTCTGAGTATTATTTTAACTATGGATTTTTGTGCAACAAATAGACTATTTAAAACTGTGTCACTCGCACCACACTAACCGATTATACCGTACTCTAAAATTGATTGGCACAGTGCAAATTAGATTCGAACTCAAAATATAGTGAATCAGTTTTATCACTACCATGACAATCATAATAAGGTGTTATTTGTCGTGTTTATAGCACTTTAGCTGGGCTATTACTGGTACCCCCCTTAGGGCCACTATTATTATGGGTAGCTAAAGACGTCATACCTTCACCACGACGGTATAGTTGAAGATAAATTATATCAAGCGATTACGAAGATACACTACAGACCCCCACCTTCAAGTTTTGGGTAGGTACATAGATATGTAACAAGGGGAAGCGTATGTCACGGTACACATATCTACGCACCAATGTGACATAAGTAACTTCATAATGACGTCATAGTTAAGGATAAATTCTCCAGAGCGTTTGCGAAAATACACTACCGACTCTCCACCTTCAAGTTTTGATGTAGGTACATCGGTTTTTACCGGCGGGTCTAGTACCCTTCTATATGCACATCTACATCTTACTGTCAAAAAATTTGTTCCATTGAGAGTTTTTTCCTTTTTTTTTTAAACATCCAGTGTGTAAAGTAGCCACTTAAACCAGTCAATGACAGGTCATAAGCCCTATAAATGCCTAGACTCCCGTATTCCCTTCGCAAAAATGTTTTCCCTCTCTGTTGCAACAAATGTTCATATAATTGTCAATGAATCACCACACAGAAGCACATTAATACCCCTAATAAAATATTTACATTGAATATTACACACATTTCTGTCTACATTGATAAGACAAGTATAAAATAACTTTTATCTGATTAACCTGAACACATTTGTCACAGTTTTATTGTTTTCTGACACTAATCATACATGTGCAGAAATTCTCATAAAAATATTATTTTTATCATGTCTAAAAAGTACTTGAATTATTACAGAAATAAAACAGAATCATATCCTTCGCGTGAACATGCTAATCACTTTACAATCATTCGTAAAGAAAACATATTAATCATTAACAACTATGTCCAAATATATTTTTGTAAATACATGATTTCATAGTCTATAGGAGACATAGGGAGATGTCAAATCCGACAGTTAGTACACCAAAATATTGATAATATCCATCTTCTTCACGTGTCATGTCGCGTTCCCCTGACGTAGACGACTACTCGGAAGAAAGCTTCCCTATCCTGAGTAGTGCGAAACAGCTCCTCCACAGTTCTAATCCTGTGCCTCGATTATTTATTTATTTATTTTATTTATTCATATTTTTCGCTTACAAACTATAATTAATAATAAAAATAATGTGACCTCACTGGGGTTTCCCGTGCCGAGGACACTTAACAATTTAGTTTTTTTTATTACATTTGAGAATAAACAAAGAAGATTAACTTAAAAAACAAACATAATTAACAAATATTCAGACAGTTTTAAAAACAAGGTATTTATGTACATCTATATTATTTATATTACAAAACACACAATGAAAACAACAAAAACCTAACATGTTTTGGAAATCATTATTTACAAAACCACACTCACGAAGGATGGGACACCAAAAATAAAATAAAATACTTAAACTCGCTTTAAATATATTAAAATAGCTTTATATCAATTCATTAGTTAACCCAAAGAAAATTTGTTGACAATGATCCTTAAGAAAAAAATAACTTTATTTAATTTACTTACATATAACTTTGAATTATGTATCCTTACCTCTGTTCTGTATAAATACATTTAACTTTTTAATAAAGATACCAGTCTCGAAGATGTCGCGAAAGCGATGAAACCGGTTACTAGATATTCCAAATTTGTGGATTAAAGTATCACTCGTGTTTTATTTATATAATAAATCCATATGTTTAGATTCAATATTGAGTAAACACTGTTAAAAATAAAATTGGAGAAGATTCATTGCTAATTTATACATTTATAAAGAAGCTTGTGTGGCTATGAAGCCGGTCGGAAGAAAAAAAATGGGTTGAAAGCAAACTTGTTTTATAGTTATTTATTTTTAATTGTTTTAATCTTCTACTGAATGTGTTATATAATTTTTAGGTTTAATTTTTGTTTCTAAATCTTAGTAATGTATGTTTTTTTAAAAATAATTAAACCAAATACATACGTTTTGTAAAAGGCAATTTTGCCATTATTGAAATAAATAAAAAAATAAAAATAATAATAATAAAAATAGTAAAAAATAAATAAAATAAAATAAAATGAAATAAAATAAAATAAAATGAAATGAAATGAAATAAAATAAAATAAAATAAAATAATATAAAATAAAATAAAATAAAATAAAATAAAATAAAATAAAATAAAATAAAATAAAATAAAATAAAATAAAATAAAATAAAATAAAATAAAATAAAATAAAATAAAATAAAATAAAATAAAATAAAATAAAATAAAATAAAATAAAATAAAATAAAATAAAATAAAATAAAATAAAATAAAATAAAATAAAACAAAATAAAACAAAACAAAATAAAATAAAATAAAATAAAATAAAACAAAATAAAATAAAATAAAATAAAATAAAATAAAATAAAATAAAATAAAATAAAATAAAATAAAATAAAATAAAATAAAATAAAATAAAATAAAATAAAATAAAATAAAATAAAATAAAATAAAATATAATAAAATAAAATAAAATAAAATAAAATAAAATAAAATAAAATAAAATAAAATAAAATAAAATAAAACAAAATAAAATAAAATAAAATAAAATAAAATAAAATAAAATTAAATCAAATTAAATTAAATTAAATTAAATTAAATGCTTTTAGTTTAATCATTCATGAAGTAAGATACAAACATGTGTTGTGAGATGTTGTGAAATGAGGTCATAAATGTTAATTTTGAAGTTACTAGTTGTAGTAATTACCGCACGACTATAATACAGTCATTATACCAAAATACGTTTTTAATATAGTGACGCAGAAAACTGAATTAATTATTAAATCCACGGATATTTTAATAATTTTACTATAAATATAATAGATCTGTTCTGTAAATTTTACCTTGTCAAGAAGTCAATTCTGATGGTTGACATTTTTGCTTTCACAGTTTCCTTAGACGGTACAATTTTTCCATTCACTTCGAAATCCTGATCAGCGTAGGATAGTGAAGCCATCTGCAGGCCATCCACCAGCGCTTGGATCCTCCCTCCTGATGATCAACAAAAATAGCAAGCTGTTGAAACAGCATGTCAACGTTCTTGTACGCGCATATATTTCTTGATCATAACATAAATAGAGCAAACTTTGGACAAACTCAATATTTTGAGTTTGTCCAAAGTTTTGTAGATAAGGACTGAATCCAACTCCCCGGGGAGCTGTTAATATTAACATATTACAACAGAGATGAAGAACATTTTGGAAAAGGGAATATAGAAGTCTGAATGTTACACAGTGTGTAAAATAGCCACTTAAACCAGCTAATGACAGGTAATAGGACCTGTAGATGCCTAGACTAATAAGTTACGTAAACCTTGAAGAAGTAGCTTGCTTGCTTTGAAACCGGTAGACGGAAAAGAAAATTGTATTTAAAAGCAAAGTTGTTTTATTTATAATTACCGTAAAACGGGGTTAAATTGCACCATCAAGGGTAACATTGCATCAAAAAAAAAAAGTTTTTAGAGACACCTGTTGTCATTGCTACTAACAATAACTCATTGTTTCTCCAAATATTCAATGGATGTCACTTTTCACTCTTACCTAAGGTTATTTTCCATTCAATATGGTACTTTAGTACTGAGCGATTAGCGGTTTGGGTAGGTTGTGCAGTTTTTATGAATAATTTCTATAGGTAATTCTTATCACATCTTCAACAGTGTGTATCATTCTAAGGTGAGTAAAGTGGTTTCGTATGTTGAATTTTGTCATGTATTTGATAATACCAGTATTTCTTACTAAATTTACCAAAACATTTTAATATTAATATTTCCATGTCCATGTGGAATCTATTAAGATACTAAAGGAAAAAAAAAGTGATGCAATGTCACCCCGCCCTAGGGCTTACTTTGCATCATTTTTCAAAAAATTATAGCTTGTATATGAAACTACAAAATATACTTATAACCACAAAAAAGTAAAGGAAATATATTATATAACCATGACATTTATTGTCAAAAACACTACTCATCTCCTCGATGAAAAAAATCATTATAGCTGAAAAGTTATTAAAAAGTGATGCAATTTAACCCCGTTTTACGGTATTTAATAGTTTATCGGGAAAAATTTGTTTTAATACTTTAAGTTTCTATTCTTATAATGTATTAATATTGCAATAAAATAAAAAAAATATGATGCCAAGTTTCTTGAAAATGTATGAAAAAAAATTATACAAATTACAACCGAGATGGATAACATTTTAGAGTAGGGAATATGGAAATCTAGGTATTTACAGGGCTTATGACCTGTCGTTGGCTAATTTAACTGGCTATTTTACACACTTGTAATATTCGCCATTTTGCCGATTTTAAAAAATCCATATTCACATCCAACGACAGGTCATAAGCCCTGTAAATGCCAAGACATCTGTATTCCCTTCTCGAAAATTTTCTCCATCTCCGTAGCATTTTTTAAATCTTAATGACTCCCTAGGGGGTAAAATCCAGTCTTTTGCCTACAAACATTTGGACAATCTCAAAATATTGTAATAAAATGTATACATTTTGCAACCATTTTGAATGACGTCACTAGTTTACATGAATTAACCAATGATAAGAGAGTTGTGAACGATTTCCGGGTTACGGTAAGACAACAGACCAATTGGCAGAACTGACCGAAAAGAAGCGGAAGAGAACTTGAGACGTCACACGCGGAGTCATTTCGGAAAAATGAAACTTAAAAAATCATCATCGTCACTCCCTTTCCGCACATGATGATGCACAGGGCATGAGAAGATGTATGTAATAGAAGAAGCGAGGCCTGTGTACAATGACAGAGTGATGCGGCGTTCTATCCTCTGTGTCTGCCCCTAACCCGAAATGGCGGAACGTAAAGAGACAGGCATTTTATTATATTTGCATTGCGGAGAAACGTCTAAAAGTTTATTTATTTACCTTCCAGTTTTCTCCACAGTTTGTGCGGCAGGTAAAACATGATTGCCTGTCCAAACAGCATGAACGGAACCCATTGGTAGTACGCGTGATGCTTCAGCTCATCATTATCGCTGGAAGGTCCGACTCCAGCGTGAGGAATGTACCCTGACTGGAGCATTGATTCATTGTAGTGCCTGATCTGAAAATGAACCAATAGTATAACCTTATAATTTTTATTTTTATTTATTAAGGAAAAACAACAGTTGTTATACAGGATGTTCTTTTAACCCTGTTACATCCGAAACCACGATGATCAGTATGAGCAAGAAGACATATTGCCACATAAAAATATTTTTTTAGAATTAAAAAAAATAAAACAAAAAAAGCTAATGGTTGCTTACTTCTGCTGGGGTAAAACGAGGGGGTAGAGGGGGGAATCGGACACTGCGCCGTGCTCCACTCACTTCTCCCCTGCAGAAGTAAGGAACCATTTGTTTTTTTAAATATTTTATTTTTTAAAAAAATCTTTGTTTTAAATATTTTTTTAAATATGCTATTATGTCTTCTTGCGCATACTGATCATCGTGGTTTCGGATGTGACAGGGTTTAAAGAACACCCTGTATAAGAATACAAAATATAAAAAATTGTACACACATCCAGTTAAAGTTTTTCACAAATATAATGAGAGAACATGTTACACAGAACAGAGAAAAATAATATATTATATAAGACATGAGAAAAAAAAGAGCTCTCAAGAAGGTTAAGGGATGAGGAAACAAAGTGGAGGAGTGGAGGAGAGGGATTTTCATAATATAGTTGACCAATTCAAAATTTTGATATTATAATAAAATAAACATAATTCTTTAAGTTCCTTTGAACATAAACTTATTACACACTGACAAATGTTTCATTTTACAGTGTTCCAAAAGGTTTTTTTTGAAGTCACAAAATTTTGTATTAAAAATATCTAAATGGGGACAAAGTCAATGAAATTTGGAGCCGCTACGATAAATAAACGCGTTTTGAATATATTTTTTCTTGGGCAATGAATTTAAAAAAAAAGAACTTGTCGCGTTGACTTTACGGGACAATTGATTGATTGTTTACTATATTAGTTTTATATCACCCGTCGATGGAAGGAGTGCTCTCCCGAAACTATAGTAGTGTTCTTGTAAAAGAATAAAAATTGTGTAACACTAATAACAAAGTTTTATTTTCATAATAATTTATAATGAAGTGTTACGAAGTGAATTCCGATTCAATTAAAAAAAATAATTCTTACTAGATGTTATTTTTTTTTATTTTAAATAAAATTAAAATTTAATTATTTAAAATAAAAAATAGTGAAAAAAAATACAAAAGGAAATCATGAAGTCTGGCGTGTATTAATTAAATTTTGTATATATATGTGTGTATGTATATGTATATATAAATATGTGTATACTAGTAAGTTTATATTTTATTTGTCTGTTCTTTCTTTTAATTTGTAAATAATTATTATGTATGAAAATATAATTGCCTAGCTTGGAACGGGGTTTGTATCAGTATTTGGTTAGCTGGGCAAAGTGTACAAAAAAATGTATGTAATATTATAAAATGTATGAATAAATAAATAAAATAAATAAAAACAGTTTTGTTTTTAAAAAATTACAACAGGGATGGAGAATACCTTAAATAAGGGAATATGGAAGTCAAGGCATTTACAGGGCTTATGACCTGTCATTGGCTGGTTTAAGTGGCAACTTTACACACTGTGTAACATTCACCATTTTGCCCATGTTTGAACGTCCATATTTCTTCAATTCTTATTTTCTTATACATCTTCTCAAGTTTTGTTTTTAATTACTTGTTTTTTTCTACCGATCTTTATTAAGGAGAAATTAACGAATTTACCTTGATAAAGAAGCTTGTATAGTTTTGAAACCAGTCGGTAGAAAAAAAAATATTAAAAAAGAAGTTTTATTTAACTTTTTGTGCATAATGTTAATTGTACATTGCTATTGCTATTTTGCTGCTTATTGCTAAATGGCAATTTCTTTTAACCACCAATAAAATAAAAGTATCAATTTTATAATTCAAGTTGCAAAACACATTCAATGGAAAATATTTTTAAAAAGCTTAAGATATACAAAAATACAAATAATTGTATTTGATAAAATAAATAACCACAGAGTTAGTGCTTCTAATATAAAATTTTAATTGTATTTTAATATAAATTACCTTAAATCAATACTATTACTTGACGAGAAAAAGGAATAAATAGGAAAGAGAAAAGAAGGAGAGATTAAGGAAGAGAAAGGAGATGTTTCTTCATACGTGATTTAAACAGAGATACTGTAACATCTTTGATGGATGGGAGATGATTCCACAGTCGAGCCGCATGGACACCATAATATAAGAGAAGAAAGAGGAATTGTGGGTGGGTATTAAGAGAGTGCTTTGAGAATTAGAACGAAGAGGTAAACCATGATTTGATAAGCGTTGAATTTTTCCACAGAGGTATATAGGAGCGTTAGAACTATGAAGTACGGTAAACAGAAGTTTGAGAAAGTGATAGTCTCTCCGCTGTCTAATTTTGTGCCATTTCAGTTGCCTACATAATCAAAAACGTGTTCATATTTCCTAAGACCAAAAATATACCTTATGCATTTATTCTGAAGTCGTTCAAATTTTTTGAGTTGCTCACAGCTTAAATCAGTCATGAAAACATCAGCGTAACCCAGAATAGGCAGTAGTAATACTTGGACGAGTGAGCATTTAGTGAACATAATTTGTATTTTAGATGGGTTTATAAGTTGACCATACTATTTTGTTCATGTTGACACACTATTAAGTTTATGAGACATCGGTTTTGTTGCTTCACTGATGCTTTCAGATCTGCAATGAAGATATAGTTGTAAATCATCTGCATAGAGATGATATGAACAATTAAGACATTCTGCTATCGGATTGATAAATAGTAGTGGTGTTAAAACTCCACCTTGAGGTACTCCAGCGACAATATCAACCCATTCTGATTGATGATCTGGTGTATTGATGCATTGTTGTCTAGATCGTAAATACGCTGCGTATATTTAGCTCTATCTCTTTCTTAAAGTACAAATCAACGAGTTAAATACCACAGTAAATGTGCTGGTGAAGAAGCAAAAGGTATTGATGACATGTTCCGGCACCCCGCTGTCCACGATACACCTGATGTGCTCGCCGATGTACTCCCTGGAGCAGACGAGGATGGTGCACAGGACAAGGATGACGAAGGACACGCGGTAGTGGAGCCAGAACACCAGGTTGTCTATGGACGCCTTCCCGGGCTTGATCTTCACGTGGTTCCCGAGCACGGAGAAGCTGGCCAACATCTGGAGAAAAAAATATCATAATTAGCATATCCTTACCACTTAATCGTTCTTATATTATTATTTTTTACAACATACATAAGAGGTAAAACAGAGTTTTAAAAAAATAAAGAGTAATAACATAGCAATGAATACATTTAAACATTAAAAATAGTAAACAAAAAAATCCCACAAAGGCGGCCTGTTCGTGGGTATACAAGAAACGTTTATGAATTTTTGCTCATATAATAAATAGAATATAGGCAGAATGGTGAATGTTACACAGTGTGTAAAGTGGCCACTTAAACCAGCCATTGACAGGTCATAAGCCCTGTAGATGCCTAGACTTCTATATTACCTTATCTTAAATGTTCTTCATCTCTGTTGTAATATGTTAATTTAAACAAACTCAAAATATTGTTTAAAAAAAATAATTAAATTGTTTTTTTTATGTTATTCTTGCATTAACGCAATACACCAGGACTTACTAAATACATATTTTTTGTAAATGAATTATTTTTAAAATTATTTAAAAAACGTTAGGTATTAATGAAATAGATAATTATGTAGTAGTCAACAATGCGCTATGAAGGTTATAACCACACCTTGCCGTACCCAAAATAATGATGATTTTCTATAATCAAGGCGATTGATTATACCCAATAATGACTGTGACGACACTCGTAAACGGACTGATAAAATCATCAGCTTCGTAAAATGGTTCAAAATACACTGATTAATTCAATCGTAATAAAACAAAGATTAAAATAATCGAACATGTCATAAAGAATGCAATTGAAAATAAAAAATTCCCAGTATTACCAAAATACCAGTCATTGGCTGGTTTAAGTGGTTTAATGACTCTCTAGGGGGTGAAATCCAGTTTTTTGTCTACTTGGATAAACTCAAAATATTGAAATCGAACCAACTGGTCCAAGAAGACGTTCAAAAATTGAATCCAGGCGTTGCCTAGTACGAGAAATAATTTAATCAGATGAACCTTTTGCAACAATAAAGCTTCCAGCTTGGAGAATCCTTGTAAATAGACTTCTCCTTGGCGAATTTAAATATATTTTTTATATAGCGGACAATTACATTATTTGCCCCAAAACTGCCAATGTGAGCTAGTGGATTATGCAGCCAAGAATCTATTAAATGCACTCGAACCAGAGAAAATCAATATATAGAAACACTGACTAACTTGGTGTTGAGTCTTCTTCTTTGTCGGCGATCAGCTCACGCGCTAACGGGAAAACTGGTGATCGGGAAAACTGCATACACACAATTGTCTGGAGTCTGGAGGCGGCGCGGCGGATGATGATTGATGGCGATAGATGATAAAAATGTTCGCGGCGTTATATTGACTTTTACGGCGAAAAAGGCGAAATACTTTCAACAATTAGAAAAGCGTGTGCACATAGCTCGTTGAAAAAAGCGAAGAATGGCGCGGAGGACGAGCAGGGTTACCAACCAACAAATGTCCCGTCAGGCGTGGCAACTTCACAAATCAAAATTAGCCAGTATCTACTTACATACGATTCTTCTGGCTAAAATACATTGAAACAAATTATCGGCTTATCGGCACAGCTCTTTAACATGCCTAGACTTCCATACTCTCAGAAATGTTTTCCCTCTCATTGCCACAAATTTAGATTAACAAATTACAACAGGGTTGGAAAATACCTTAAATAAGGGAATATGGCAGTCTAGGTATTTACAGGTCTTATGACCTATCATTGTAAGTGTAACATTCACCATTTTGCCTTTGTTTGAACATCCATATTTCTTCAATTCTTCCATTTGTTGATTTTAGAGAAGTTAAAGAGCTGAAACCTTTATTGTTGCGAAGAGATTCATCTGACTGAATTGTTTTACATACTAGGCAACGCCCGAAAACAATTTTTCAATTTTTAAACTTCTTCTTGGACCAGTTGGTTTCATTACAATATTTGAGTTTGTCCAAATGTCCATAGACCAGTCTTTTGTCCAGTCTAGTCCAAAATCCAGTCTTTTGTCTATGAACATTTGGACAAACTCAAACATTGTAGTGAAGCAGATGTATGTTACCCAGACGCTGACTCCGAATGGCTTGATAAGTTGGAACGATTGCAAAATGTTTGTATATGTTATATCTTTAATCTTTGCAAATTCGACCACACAACCGAATATCACACGCAACTACACTGGCTCAGTATCAGGCATAGAAGAAATATTCACATTCTATTACTTCTTCACAATATTTTAAATAATCCCACTTCACCTGTTTATCTGAGAGAGCAAGAGCTCGGAAGACCAACCTCCATCACAACACGGACTATCTCTTCGTTTTAATAACGAGAGAACCCATTAAATACCCTTTCATCGCTCTAATGTTCATGCCTCCTCTTTCACAGTAGTAACTGCTCGATTAATCTACCCACTAATTAATTTATTTATATATTTGCCCAGTGGGCATTTGGACATATTTAAACATAGAAAATTAAATAAACAAAAAAAGACACGATGATATACAATAGACTTGGTGGGAGTGGAAGCGAGAGAGAGGTGTTTATAATTGAATTTGATTCAGTGATCGTATGAAAGAAGACAACTTGTTATCAAAGAAATCAAGACTGGTATGTTTGTTGGCAGACCTACGAATTCTGGGCATAGGGGATGAAAACCATAGTTAGTTCTAAAGTTATCGGCATGAAAGAGTAAGTTTTGTGTGATGCTAACCTCTCTAAAGACGCCTCTTCTTTATTTACATTTAAGCCAAGATTGAAATGTCACTATCTAAATATTTAAATTGTTCCTTTATCCTTTTTCTTTCCTTCCTGTCCTCTCTCTTCTATTCATAGTATAGTGTTTATTTTTTATATTTTTATGTATTTTTTTTTAGTTCATATTTGTTTTTAATTTTATATAAAATTATAAGTTTCAATATGTCCACGTACTTGTAATTTTCTCAAACTAAACAGTTTGGGTATGTAGGAAGAAATTTCCTCAAGGCAATATGCCCGTCCTTAAATGTATATAAAGTGTTAAATAAATAAATAATATTCACCGCACGCTCATGTTTTCTGCATGTCCCTAAATTAGTTTTTTTACGAAAACTCCTTGGGAATATTATATGAAATTAAGTACAATACGTTTTTAATTTAAATAAAATTAATCTACTTCACACATTTTTATCAAATTCCTTCTTTAAATTTCATAACCTTGATTCATTAGCACACGAAGAGATATTTTTGATTAGTTTCTGCTTTACAAACTTGTAAATAATAAATTTGATTCCCCAGAACTCAATCATCTACTTGCTTACCGTGTCCCCTTCAGACCAACTAGACTGTCTGATATTTTCTATATTCGTAATATTAAAACTAATTATCGGAAACACTACGATCCCTCGTATATGTGAAGCATTTAACAAGAATTTTAATAGTCTTGATATATTTAACACTCCATGCAATACGTACAGAAGAGAACTAATAATCTTGATTCAGAATAACACAGAATAGACGTTTTGTCTCTTTTCTAATCAAATGCAACTTTCCACTCCTATTTTCCTTCTTCCATCCTTCACCACTCCTCATTAATATCTTTCTTTTCCTGCCCACTATCTCCTTGTTTTGTCCATTTTTTGTGAATACATATAATTGGATGGCAGGCCCTACTATGTATACATTTTATATAGTTTTTTAAAATATTAATTCAACCTCTACATCTGTTTGTATTCGCAATAAATAAAATAAAATAATAAATCAAAATTCATATAGGATGTGATATTTCCTTAATGTACGCATGGCTATTTCTTACCCTATCTAATGCGGCCATAAGTAATTAAACTTGAAACTTACACAATACATGCAGAGCGCAAATATTATTGTTTAAATGATTAATTATTACTAATTTTTCTGATCGTCATTAGTGATTATTCATGTCTTTATTTCCAAAGGCGTTTTGATACAAATTAGAGTGAACAACACTGATAATCGTTAAATAAATTATTCAATATTCATTGCCACCATTTTTCTGTTCAAATAAGGGTACAACTGATGCAGATCAGTGCCACATAATCATCATTTCTCTAACCACACTCAGTGGTGCATAAGACACAGCAATTGAACACATATTGACTAAAATTGAGACCTTAAAAATTGTGCACAAAATAACACTGGGAAACATACAAGACGACGACATAATATTAGTCAAAAATGCTGACATACATAAATATAACACCAGACAACAAAAACACTATCATATTGAAAAAGCAAAGACAAACACAGGACAGTCAAAAATACTACATAATGGACTTAAACACTACAACGACCTACCTTACTATTTGAAAACTTTTACTGGAGACAAATTTAAAATCAATCTGAAAAAGCACATGATGACTGAACTAACTAGACTAGACGAGACATAAAATGACTAGACAATATTAAATTTCTAATGTAACCCTAACGGGTTTTTTAAAATTGTAAATAAATAAAAAAAAAAAAAATATAACACTTTAAAATACCTAAATTTTGTAAACGGGGTCTAGAATTCCAATCGTCTATGCGCTTAGTAGCTGCAAGGCGTGTTGTAATCTTACTCCTTTTTATTATTCATATTATTTTATTTTTTTTATACACTAAATTCATTTGTCAATTTTTAAAATGTGCAAATGGGGGCTAAATTTCTAACCGTCCATGCGCTCTGTAGCTGCAAGACGTCCTGTAATCTAGCTCCTATCTGTTATAATTTTTGATTGATCTTAATTAAAAACGAGGAACTAGAATCCCAACCGTCCATGCGCTCTGTAGCTGCAAGACGTACTGGGATATTTATTAATTGTACAGCGCCCTTGAGGTGATTTTCACAAAAATGGCGCTTTATAAATTATCCAACTATATTTATGTATATATACATTGGACTAAAAAGTAACGCACTTCATAATTATCACCATCGTAAGTTTCTTATCCGCGCCCGATGAATGCATAGGTAAACATCATTAGAAGGAAGAATATGGTATTTTCTCGTTTTTTATTTTTTTCATTATTAAATAAACAAAAAATACGATGGTTGCAGTATTATTTTTTTTTTGTGCGACGATGAAAAAAATTTCTACGAAGGTGTAAAATATGCATATTTTGAAAACGAGATGATACGCGCCCTGTGTGAGAAACGGCACATACGGCGTTTTTGCGCCAAATTTGTTCGCAACGTTTATTAGAAACGCAGTCGACGGTCATAACGCGTGACGTCAAAATGACGTGATGCCAACTGCGAGCCGTTTTATATGTGCTTATTTTCAAACCCGAAAATTATTCATGAAAACTTGTTATAATTGTAAATACATTGATAGTTATATTACAAGAATTGTAAAAATTCGCTTAAACACGTTTTTTTTTTAAAATACATATTTGGACTCCTGTATTTAGTAGCCTTACGTGTCATGTACAAGGCTAAGGTACTCGGAAAATATCGTTTTTGTTTGTCTTGGAAATGGGATATTCGATCACTGATTTTGGTTTATTACCTTTATGAGTCCAATCACCATTGTTGCCAAGTTCAAGAACAATGGCGCGTGATAACTACTTTTAACTACAGTGTGGATATCTGTTAAGGATATTCCATCTTTCCTGCATTCTGCTTCAAGATTATGGCGTTATAAACTAAAAAATGGGCACTGAAATGACAGATGTTCGATACTCTGTGAAGAAATATCATCGCATGGACAATATTCATCATTCCTTAATTTAAACCTAATTAGGTAACTTCTCATAGCGGCGTGTCCGGTAAAAATTTGGGTCGTTTTGAAAGTACTTTGGTGATGACGACGGATCTTTGCTGCATCAGCCAGCGTTGGGTTTAGGGATTTTACCTGTAGAAGAAGCGCGGTAATGATCCTCCCAACGCTGCTGCGTATTTTGTTTTAAACGTCGTTTAGCAAAGCTAAGGGGAAATTCTGAGAAGAAGGGTGCCGTTATTTTACAAGTTGCGGCTCTTGCTTGTTCATCTGCTCTCTCATTTCCTACGATACCAGCATTTCCTCTTATCCAGCATATTTGAATAATCATCCCTCTGATTTTTAGATGCTTAATTTTACTCGGAATATCTAAACACGTATTAATTTCATCGTTATTCCCGAATAGTAATATTGTTATTCATATATAGGCAGAATGGTGAATGTTACACAGTGTGTAAAGCGGTCACTTAAATCAAACATTAAGAGGTCATAAGCCCTGTAGATGCCTAGGCTTCTATATTCCCTTCTCAAAGGTGCTCTTCTTCTCTGTTGAAATATATATGTTGGGATCAATTTGGATAATTTTCATGTTTAAAAAAAATTACTTTTACTTAACTCTACCGTCGCATTTGCCTATTTGAGGTAATGGGTTCGATTCCTAGCAAGGTCGACATGAAATATTGACAGTCCCTGGATTTGTACTTGAAACATAAGACTGATCACCTCACCTTCAAATAAAACATTTAAACGTTTTTTTTTAGAAATATTTGCGTTCTTATGATTTACCCAAATATTTCATTTTGAGGGCCATTTTCAGCGAGTTGTAAATAACTCACAATTATAAAATGTGAATCAAGTTGAGGTAGAGCGGGATTTAATCCATGGACCTTGGAGATGTGAGTCCGAGACACTAGGCAAGGGACCACAACCCGATTCAAAGATCGCAATACGCTCTATTTGGTGTATAAATGCAGTGTCTTATGCATCATAAGGTGCTTGAAAGGGGAGTATAATGATGATTTCATTAACACATAGAGACAATGTAATGCATTGAAGATGTTAGGATTTGTTCTGCGTACTGCCAGGGTTTTCGAAATACCCGCGTACTGAGAACTCTTTACAACTCCTTGGTGCGAAGTAGATTCGAGAGTGGCTCGATGATTTGGGGGCCACATGAACTGAAGTACTCTCTTATGATAGAGAAAATCCAAAATTAGTTTCTGAGATATCTCTACATGAGAGAGTGCGGGTATTATGCTCGGCTCTACTCGACCGAGTTTCTCCAGGGTATGCTCGGCTACATTAGTTTAGAGACTAGAAGGAATGTGTATTTGACTACACATTTTTATCGATTGTTGCGCGGTATGGTCGATAATCCTGAGATTATGATGAGCATTGGTTTGTATGTTTCTGATAATTACCAGCGTCAGCATAGATTGTTTCGTATTCCGATATACAGAACCAATCTGCCGATGGTTATGCCTGTTGGAAGGGCTGCCCCTGTACTGAACAACATCACTCTGGATGTTGATCTGTCCCATGTATCTGAAGGGGTTTTCCGGAGCAGGATTCTCCTACTATTTTGACAACAGTATCTTTACATATTTTTTGTCTTTTCATAAAATGTACGTATTAAATTTTAGTTTGTAATGTGTGCATTATTTAAAATAAATTAATTGAATTGATATTATAATTTTGACTTTTGAACATAGGCAGGGTTACTGTCAAACAGCAATTACTTCAAACCAATACAATTAAATAGGCAATACTTTTAGTTTCAATCATCATCATCATTCCATGCCCGCTCCCTATAGAGTCTCCAGGCATCTCTGTCGGCTGCCAGCTCCTATGCGTCCCCTCAATTCTGGTTCCCTTGGCTCTGACATAAACTGCCGACGAACAGTCAACAGCAGACGTCCAGGGCCGGCATTCTGAACGCAATTGGGTTCGAAGAGATCACTCTATTAGCGAGTATTGAATACGTAATACGCGTTAAAAATGCGTTTTCTACGCGCGCTTTTGCGTTCAGAATATCACCCAGGGCCGTGATTATAAACGCTATCTTCATCGGTACATATCGAGAAGGCATAAACTAACATCGATATTAATGTAAGAAAATCTGTATATTCGTATGAAAAGTGTAAACATATTCTATTTTTCATACAGAAAATTTAAGTTTACTTTGTAGATAAAATTGAAGATAAATTTTAACTTCCCATATTAGAATACGGACCCTGAGCCCCGATTACAATGGGAAGTCAACAGAGTTGTCTTCGACAGTCTATAAAGAAAAACCGAGATTTGTGTACGAATATTTGCATGAACATTTAGAGTTTTTTCGTCGGTAACCTATAATTGAACATGTTTAGATTAAAAAATTGTATGCATATTCTGCTTTTCATACAGAAAACTTAGTTTTACTTTGTAGATAAAATTGAAGATAAATGTTAACTTCCCATTTAATCGGGGCCCAGTAGCTCAATCACAAATAAGTATCGACATGCTTAAAAACATACTAAGCATTTGACTGATCACAATGAACAATAATGAACATGCTTAAGTTATCGCAGTCATAAGTCAACGCGTGTGACGGTTTTTTTTTTTGTCTTTCTCGTAAATTAATACAGTTCATTGACGAAAAATTGGCATTTACTATAAAAAATAATACAATTTATTTACAATTACTATGGCGACTACTTTTCTTGACATTTGGCTTGCCAACCGCCGGCTAAATGCAATAAATAGCATGGTAAATAATAAATTAATAAATAGCAATAGCAGTTTTAGAATATTTTCCATATTTACACCGGTGAAATTCAAATATGTGATTGCGCAGCAGGATTATACGTCGCGAAACGTAAATATTTTGACATTTAATATTAATTAGGTGTTCACAGATGTTCCATTGTGATCTCGAATTGGTGAGAAATTGTTATCACGTCGCTTATCAGCACGTCGATAGTTATTTGTGATTGAGCCACTGAGAGCCTTAACCACGCTTGCCTACTTTACAAGGCGTCCGGTTCTCGACGTTCTGGCCGTCCACTGCTGACGGTTCGTCTGCAGTTTATGTCAGACTTCGGGACGAGAACCTGACTTGGGAGGACGCAAAGAAGTTGGCAGCCGGTAGAGATGTACGGAGGCTCTTTGTGGATACCATATGCTCCAACCAAGGGGAGCGGACATGGAATTATGATGATAAAATCAAACACAACGTCTTTTAGAGCAGAATTTTTTTTTTCGAATGGCGTAGAACCTTTACTAATTTGTTTCACTTTGGGTGCTCATTTTTAAAATTGAAAACGGACGCAGCTGATGATAACAATTAATATATTATATTCCATTACCTTGATTCAAATTTCCGACGTTCGCGAAAGTCCGCTTGAGACCCCTGTTCACTGATGCACCGAACGGAATTTTGGATGTCACAAACACGCCACTAACTTTATTAGTTTGACAGATGAGAGCGCTTTGACAGCTGTATCGAGATCGTGTATCTTCGGCAAACTCCGCTCATACAGTGAATTTGTCGGCTGCATGGTAGATTGGCAAATCACAGGATGATTCAAAAGTAACTTAACGAATAAAAAAATATCAATTGATTTTCTGCGAATTTTCTCTATTTATCATTATATCCGTATTTGAACCATATGGCGGTGGTCGGCCTCGTGATGTAGCTATCAGCGACCTCAGCGCGTTTGCCTGCCATGCAAGACGTCTCGGGTTTGATTCCCAACGTAGTTGATGTGAAATATTGATTTAAAACGGTGTTTAAACACTTCAACACATAGTCCCTGAAGCGGCACCTGATGCGTAAGACTAATCGTCTTACCTTCATACACAAAAAAACTAATTTCGATGCGATTGGTGTACCAATGCAGTGCCATATGCACCATTAGGTGCGGAAAGGGAATTAATCAGTCTCATCATACTTTCCATCAAATATTTAGACCTAGTAAAATACGAAGAACTTTTTACGAGCATAGAAGGCAATATACAAGTCTTGGCATCTACAGGGCTTGTGACCTGTCATGAGCTGGTTTGAGAAGTCGCCACTCAACACGCTGCGTAACATTCACCGGTCTACCTATGTTTAAACTTCTATATTCCTTCAATTCTTCCATCTGTTGATCTTTTTGAAGTCAAAGGGCTGAAAGCTTTATTGATGCGTGTGACATTCTGGCCGAATTATTTCACCTACATACTAGGCAACGTCTGAAAATATGGACCAGCTGGTTTTTTGGGCAATATTTTGATTCTAGACTATACATAGACCCAAAATATTAATGGTATTATACAGTTTTTAGTTGCCCTGTAAGCGAAATAATAAATTAATAAAACAAACAAATTACAATGAAGGTATTTTTCGTTTTTGATAACCACGTGAAGAAGTGTGAATTTTTCTTGGAAACATATCATTTTCCTGCCATTCTTAGTAACAACAAATTTAACGAGTATGTGTTAAATATTACACAATATTTACTTCTTAACAATGAGCATTTTGCTTTCATTCAAAAAATTCCCCGGTATTTGCTGCGTCGTGTTTCTAAATATTTAAAAAAATGCAATTCTGCGAGTGATATTTACGCTGAGATTGATGTACCAATGCAGAACCCCATTTTTTTATTAATTTATTGGTTTATACATACGTTGTTACAAAAATGGCACAAAAAACACTCTGGCAAATTCTGCTTGTACTAGGAGGAGGCTCAGTATATGAAGGGTCGGCAAGCCAGAAATATTAGTATGCCTAATGTTGCAATCGGTTCCTATATGGGCAAATGCCTGTTCTGAGTAACCGATTTGTTGCGGCAAATATGGTTTTCGAATATATTTCCCATAAATAAAAATAATATTGAAGAAATAAAAAAACAGTTATAGCCCAAAAGAGAAGAAAAAAAAAAGTAAAGTTTACATTAAATGTAAAAATAAAATTAAATATATAGCATACATACATACATATACACATACATACATATATACGCACATATACATACATATATATACACACATACATACATAATATATATGCACATGCAAAAATACAATAAATTCATAAATGATTCAATGGGATAGCATAATATCTAGATTACTATCCTCAATAAATTCTCAGATTCCTTACTTCCAATGTCTGTCAACCAAATTGTTTTTTTTTTTTTCAGTACTGATGGTTTATTAGATTTCCAAAATATGCACCGTTAGGAGCGGAAATGAAATGATGATGACGACGTGTGAAATAGAACCAAAACACTGGGCGAGTATTTTCGACAAGGAAAACGGAGCGGATTTTAATCGCCCTCTTTGCGAATATATGGATAATTTTTATAGCGCCATTATTGCGAAATCCACCGCAAAGGCGATGTACAGTAAATAAATATCCCAGCTCATCTGCAGCTACAGTGGTCGGGATTCTAGTTCCACGTTTCCAATTATGATCTATTACAATTATAGTCTAGGGTTTATAGGGTTTCAGTGAATAGTTCTTGCCCTCCTACCCCAGGTCTATAGAGCCTGGTTACTATGTGAGAGGCGAGAGTTTACAGTTTGCTAAATCTCCCCCTCCAAGCCCAGAACCGTAAAATATCGGGTTATTAGATAGGGGGCGAGCTCTTTAACATCGTCAGGTTTTACCAGCGGTCCCCCGACGATGAGCTCTTTTTTATGATGTAAAGCATCATATTCACATGGAATATGTATGGGTGTTTCCTCATCTGCACCGCAGAACCTAAATCTAGAAGTTTCGGAAAGGTTCATTCTAGCAAGGTGTCTGTTCAATCTGCAGTGCCCTGGGCGGGCTCTAGTGATAACCCTCACCTGACGAGGCTGATCTTTATTAGGTCAAAAGCAAAACTTTGCGAGTACCCTTATATCAGCTACTTCGCATGGTGTTGACCAGGCACTTTTTGCCAGAGCCTTATACTCTGCTTCCTCCAGCAGTCCATGACCTAAGCTAACTACGAAGAGCACATTTAGGCAACTCATGATATGGTTTCAGAGCCTATTAGGGCTGTCTCAGCTCCCAGCGTTGCCAATTAATCAGCTGCCTCGTTACCGTCGATGTTCGTTCAGGTACCCAAATCAACGTCACACTGTTACACTTAACGACACAATTAAGCACCCGTAGGCACTTTAAGGTTAATTTAGTATTGATCACAACAGAGTTCAGTGCTTTTAGAGCAGCTTGACTGTCTGAGAGAACATATATTCATTTGTTTTTGTATTGTCTTTGCAAATTTTCATGTGCCCAGGCATAAATGGCATATAGTTCCGTTTGGAAGACAGTGGGATAGAGCCCTAGGCTAATGGAGAACCTTTTAGTGGGTAGATACTTATTTATTAATTTATTTCTGTAGTTTCTACTCGCGGGTGAACATTTCACTCATTAAAAGGCGATTAGTCGGCGTCATGGTGTACTGGTTCGTGCGTTTACCTGCCAATTAACATATATATATATATATATATTAATATTACTGCATGATGCGATATAAATCAAACCGCCCTATGTTATTTTATCGGGCTGGGTGGATTTTTGCTGTGGTGTGAAAGCATCCATCTACAATAAAAGATGTTTCGTCTCGGAGTAATGTGGGAAACTTTAGCCCTACGGGAAATTGGATACAAAAATGTTTTCTTAGGCGTGGTAAAAATTAGAGCATTAAATTGTACCACAAAGTTTCTTAAAAAACGAACTACTTTGGACGACTCACTGGTTCATACGAATAAGTCAATGATAAGGGAGCTATGAAAATTATCCGTTTACTTACCGTCAGTGGACCAATCGGCAGAAGTGACCGAGAATAAGCGAAAGGGAACCTCTGGCGTCACATGCGGAGTAGTTTCAGCAATACAAAACTTTAAAAAATCGTAGCGCTGATAATACGATACATATAAGGCTTATTTTAATAGTATATTAACAAATAAAAAAAACTACGAAACTTCCTCATTCTACCGCATGGAACAAAGGCATTACTATTTTTTTTATTTAGACGTGTAACGGACGGTTTTAATCTGCGCTTGCAATTTTCGACCTGAGTACCTACGACCCATCATATTGCTGTAAACTGCAACTAACTTCGTGGTTGACAATCATAGAATGGTTTTTAACCATAGGGACGACTCTATTAACCAGTGGCGTATCATTACTCTAAGGTTTCTACAGTTGACCCATTATAATTACACTAGAAAAAACATTTTCTTTCTCTTCCTTAATCTCTCCCTTTTTCCTCTCTCTTCATTACAATTTCAACTTCAACATCAAAACAATTTATAACATTTCTTGATTTGAATTTTAACAAAAAGGTTTTTATCATTTTAATAAGCTCTTTATTGTACCATTTTTAGTACAATTACAAGTTTTGAACAATTATTTTTTTATACTTACGCACCCACACACACGCACTCTCTCCCTCATTCATTACCACACGCACATGTATCCTCTCCCTCATAATTTCACGCATACACACATTCACATACACATGAATACAAACGTCACACAAATACAATTACGAAACTTCTTTTCTTATATATTATGTGTCATTATATTTACAGTGGATTTTTTAAATTGGCTTTAGCATTGTTAATATTTTTCTACTTATTTTAATTATTTAATAGCTGTAAAAATCCCAAGTAAAATAAAATAAAATTACCTGTTTTCCATAAAATACTAGTCTCTATATTAATTTATATCCACTAATTCTTTTTAAATATTCAAATAAGTATGCACAAAAAGCTTTTTAAAAAAGACTGATCGTCAAATCTTGATGTAGATATATGTTAAATACCAGGAAAACTATAGCAGTGCCCTTTGCACTATCAGGTGTGAAAGAAGTAATTAAGATGACAATGATTTGTAAAACTTGAAGTTTTTTACACTCTTCTTTGTTTAGATCGGTTGATCTGTTATTGGCTAGAGGGTGATTCCTGAAACGCCGAGTTCCAGATGTCTTTCCACCTCTTTGGTGGAAGGCGACCAGCTAGGATTTCATGGGCCACGGTAAAGGGAGTTTTGGAGCTGTGAATTCTATCGACGTGATCTCTCCAGAATCTTTTCCTTGTTCTGCTCCACCGTTCTGTGTCTCAGTTTGCGGGTATCACAAGTCCGTCTAATTTCTTGATTCTGAATTCTGTTCTTTAGAGTTTTTGCAGCTGTTGCCCTTAGTACTTTCATCTCTGACGTTCTGAGCAGATTTTTGTCCTCACCGTATCTACGCTCATCTCTACTGCATACGTCAGGATTGATCTGACACACGTTAGGTATATGCGGACCTGTCTTTCAGTGTGTTTATTGTGCCATACGATACTTCAGAGTATAGGTCGCTGTAATTCAAGATTTTTACACCTAAATATTTAAAAGACATGACCTCTTCCAGTGTCTTATCATCAATCATCAGTTTGCATCTCTAAAGGTACTTAGATGTTAAGCTTTTTGTTTTACTGACTGAGATTTTTTTAAAAAATTAAATTGAAAACACATAATTATATACAATATTCCCAAGGAGTTCAAAAAAGAACTCATTTAGGGACATACAGATAACAATATTTATTTAAAGACGTTTTTATATTTTAACTATAATATTATTTACAAAAGCAGAAAAATTAAAATTATGATATACTACAAATTAAAAAGGGTATGAAAAATACTTAAAAATAACAAAATAAACATATTACTAGGCATGGAAATAAATTCAAAATGATGTATACATTATGCAATCTGGGAAAGAAAAATTAAAACATATATAAAAAGTTTAAAAATTACATGTATGTATATATACAAACTGAACTAGTACAAAATAAAAAAAGATTTTTTTTAAATTAAAAAAATATGCGCACACCAAAAATTTCATTACATAATTACAAAGATTGCAATTTAATAAATTGATTGGCTCATTCAAGGACAAATCAAATTATGCAAACTCACAAATCCAAATTCAAAACACAAGTCATTAGGTAAATGATTTCAACCTATCGATAAATTTATGCTTCTGGAGAAATGTGGTTGTTGAAACATCAGCAAAAAATGTTTTTAACTCTTTTGATTAATTGGCGAATTAACAACGTTCTAACATCGGCGGAATCTTGAACATCTTAGTTTGGTGCAGAAATCGTAAACCAATTAACGACAAGGCAAAAGAAGGCATTCTACAAATATTAATGCATATTGGATTCAATTTATTCGTGTACTCAACTATTTATCAACTAAACTAAGCAAAATTACGAAGTTCGTTGTTTTTTATTTGTTTATAGAATTTATAAATAAATTAAATATAAATTATTAAACTACGTCATTTTTTTATGTATCGTATTGTATAGATGGGTGCGCGTGAATTGATTTGAGGTTAAACGAGAAAGATGGATTACAATTGAAGTTATTTATTGAGTATATACACACGAGTTACATCATTACAATAGCGAACACTGGCGAGAGCTGGTGGACGGGCGACACGAAATGCCAAGATAAAATGTGCATATTCTTTCGCTGCACGGCGTTTAATTGCTTGTCCGAGCGGACGTTGCATCATGTTACGCGTTGCGGGCCAAAACGGTGTTCGGCCCTGTCAAATTTACCGCTTGATGGTGATGTCCTCCACAGTTCACAGTATTATCAGCGCTATGATTTTTTAAAAGTTTTTTATATTCATGAAATTCCTGCGCGTCTGACGTCTCAAGTTCTCTTCTGGTTCTGTCGATTAGCCCGTTGAATTATCGTAAACCAAAAATCTCACTCAACTCTTTTATCATTGGTTGATTCATATAAACTAGCGACGTCGTTCAAAGTCATTTTTTTATTATTTTTTTCGAAGATTTTTAAGAAACTTTGCCGTAAAATTGAATGCCCTTATTTTTACAGCGCGTAGGAAAACATTTTTTGGTTCCAATTTCCCGTTGGGCTAAAGTTCCTCACTAAGCCGTTTATTGGGAATTTATATGCACTTGACAATACTTATTAATTTAACAAACTGCATATTATATATTATGTAGATATACCTATGAATTACACATAAATAGTGATTAATTATCTAATTAAAACAAACGTTGAACAAGAAGGCATTCCCAATCAGTAATTATTGTTACTTGTACGTAACATATTATTTAGATTACAAAATTATACTAGTCATAATAAACAGGTGCAATGTGCAATATGTTTATTATTGCAATAACAATTAGAACCTGTAATAAAACTCTTAATAAAATAAATATCAATCTATTCACTAAATTAATTTATGCTTAATATTCATTTGTCTTTTGCCCTATGACTGAGGATTGTGGCTTAATTAGATCATTATTTTTGTGGTCATTATTAACTTTGCCATAAATGTTTGTATTCTGATTGCATTCACCATAATACTTGCCATTAAATTCTCTAATTTTTACGGCGCGTAAAAAAAACATTTTTATATCCAAATTCACACTGCACTGAACTTCCTCATCAATATTTTTATTTTTTATTTTCCTATTTTATTTACTATAAAAAATTGCCATATAATCCTTTACATAATATTTTATTTCCTCCTTCTTATGTTACACAAGAATATTATAACTGTCCATTATTTATTATGGGAGCAAATTAACATTTCCTTGTATACCCACGAACAGGCCATGCCTTTGTGGGATTTTTTTGTTTACTATTTTTACTATTAATATGTATTTCATTGCTATGTTATTATGCTTTATTTTTTAAATACTTTGTTTTACCTCTTTTACAAAAAATGTAATTTAGTCAACTTGAATTTCCACTAAAAAATGATTGTAGAGAAAAAAAATAATTTAGCAAGATGTCAGACCATCCGTCTTGAAGGTAGGAGCAAGCGCCGTGATCCCTGCAAAAGACGATAAAGTAATCATCAAGCTGCCAACATCCGATGATGCCGAACTTGGTTGCAAAGGAGGGCAAAAGGTTAATGCCGACAGCCCTCCTGAAAGGCATCAAAATGAAACTCGCGATGAGGAAATGAACAAGTGCATTCTGCAGCAGAATGACTCGATCTTCGAAGCCATGGGGGAAAGCAAAGACGCTATTAAGTGGCAAAAGTCGTTCCGCAAACAAGAACAGCGAGCGTTTGAAGAATGCCGTTCTTCTTGTGAGGAAGGGGGTGAAAAAAGCGACGATCAGTCGAAGCCGAATCAGCATCGGTTACCAGAGGATGCAGGTCGAAGACAGTTGCCCCTTAATGTAGTGCTACAAATGCATGGGCTTTGGTCATTCCGTGGCAAGATGCATGGAAAACAAAGACCGCTGCTTGCATTATGCAAGAGACCATAAATCTATGACCTGCACCAGGAAATCGAATAACATAATTTGATTAAAAACAGAATCACTAAATTTCAGTACAGAATAATTTCATCAAGTTTTCAAATCATCATGGCACTGTCAAAAAAAGAGAATACAATTATATTGGCCAGCTTCGTATTCATTATTCACTACGACATTTTTCTTATTATTAATACGAAATTTATGTGACATATCCTAAATTAAAAATACAAAAAAACTTTTCAATAAATTAATGAATATAATAAATGATCAGTTTATTTCCTTGTAGCTCTGTAAGTCTTCTGATAAGATTTGATAACAGTACTTTGATGCGTACCTTGGTGACTCTTATCAGTATTATTTCCTTCTTTTATTTGATTTGATGTTGATACGTATCACAAGATTGGATATTGTATTTAAGTACTGAAAAACAATGAGTACATTCGTAGATCGTCGAATGGTATACCGAAAAACACTTATGAAATAATGAGAAAGAAGCGACGACAGAAAGCCCCACTTTTTCTTATCCTTAAAGATGGGGTCAGTACTAAATATAATACGAGTATATTATGTACGTTAGAGTGGGCCAATGATGTATGAAGTTTTTTTTATTTTATTAGACATGAAAGTAAAAAGGGTCTAAAAGGTTGCATTTTGGATCACATTAAACGTGAAAATTATTCAAAAAAATATTCCATGCTACTTTTGGCCCTCAACCGAGGTTTGAAGTTTATCACTCTCTGAACATTTTGTTAATCATCTGTATTGATAAAATTATTTTTTTTTAGTAAAGATACAACTTAATCACATTACAAATTTGAACATGATTTAAAACTACCGAAATTCAAAAAGTTTACACTCCACGGAACTAATTCCGTTGAGCGCCTGGCGAATATTGACGAAAACAATGGCTCGTTCAAACAATGCTAGCCATTTTTTTAAATTTTTTTTATTTTATTTAAAACTTAAAGTAGGGCACACATATCATACATATTGTTATGTGTGTTCTAATAATAACATTGCAAATATATTTAATTTATAAATTGTTTATCACATATGTCTTGACCATTATTTAAAATTTTGATATGTTTTTTTCTTCATAAATATTTTTTTCCATTTCGTAATACTTTTTAATTGCTTTAAATAAAATTGAATTTTGTGACTTTGCCTTTTTCCTAAATGGAAGTCTAATTTTGTTCTTTTCTCTAGTATTGTGATCGTGTTCATGCTGGTTCCGATCAATTTTTTTCCAAAATTCTGTTTTTTTATTAGAGTTTATAATTTTATGAACAAATATCATTGTATTGTAAAATATTCTTTGTTTATATGTTAATAATTTCATTTCATTTACCATCGACTTTACCCTCGTATATCTGTTTTTTTTTCAAAATGATTCTAAAGGCTTTATTTTGTAATACAGTTAGTTTATCTATGTTTTCTTTGTTTGATAAAAATAAAATGCTACTACAGTAGTTAACATGTGGTTCAATAATTGCTTTGTAAATAGCAAAAGAAATATTATTACAAAGCAAAGTGCAACTCACGTCTTTAGATGCTTATTTAATAAGGTTTAGTGCACATTACAAAATGTAATTGGACTGATTTTCTTACTTAAATACGAAACGACAGCCGGTTTAGTGCAAAAAATCGACTTTTTCAAAAACTTCAAGCTCTGGTTGAGGGCCAAAAATAGTAACAAATAATTTTTTTAATATTTTTTGCATTCCGAGTAATCCAAAAGGCAACTATTTAGACCCCTTTCATTTCAAAATTCGGAAAAAAAAATATCGGCCCACCCTAATGTACGTGTAGATCTATTGTGACGGGACCCCTTAGAGTAATTCTTGCCCTCTAAGGTCTTTGAAAAGACGGACTACTGAACGAGTGCTTTTATACTAGTATCTATTGCTAAATCTTATCCTCCTTAAAGTATCGGGCTACGAGGCATATCCAGAAAGCAAGAGTACTCAATTTAAGTATTTAAAAAAAAAGTATTTAAAAAAAAAGCATTACATTATTTGTATATTTATTAGTTATTTTTCCACGTAGTCGCCTTCCCGTTCTTGCAGGTTGTAAGTCGTGGCACAAGTTTTTTGATGCCTTTCTCATAAAACTCTCTCGCCATCTCCTTCGACCATTTCAAGACCTCATGTTTCACCTCCTCATCGGTTAGATTTTTTTTCCACCCATGTGAGTCTTCAGAAAGGTGAAAAGATGAAAATCTGAAGGCGTTAAGTCAGGGGAGTATGCAGGGTGGTTCAAAATGTCCCAACCAAACTAGTTCAAAAGAAGGAACTCGCGAGCGCCAGCGACCCGATTCAATTTGTGCTGCTCTGTCCGTTGTTTTGGGACTTGGGACCCATCTTGAAAACAATTTTCGATATTAGAATGACCAGAATCTGATACTGTGCCAATCCCTCTTCATTTCACACTGTTTTAGTGGCGAAGAGATGTACGAAAAGCCGGAAGATCTATCCCTAAGAATTCCAAGTTGTGTGACGAATTGACTAATCTACACATTCTGGACATTGGAGCATAAAAACAAAAGTTGCTCTGAGAAGATTGAATAAGTAGCAAATTTTGACTCCTGCCGACATGGTTGGGAATATGAAAAGAAATTAACAAATTACAACAGCGATGGAGAACATTTTTGAGAAGGGAATATGGAAGTCTAGGCATTTACAGGGCTTATGACCTGTCATTGCCTGGTTTAAGTGGCCACTTTACACACTGTGTAACATTCACCATTCTGCCCATGTTTGAATATCCACATTTCCTCAACTCTTCCTCTTCTCTTCTTTGTGAAGTAAAAGAGCTGAAACCTTTATCATGTTGGTGAGATTCATCAGGCTTTACAAAAGTCAACAGATTCTATCTCAGGATAGACCTTGTTTGCATTTTCAAAATACCTTATGCCATAAGTAATGTCCCATCTCTGTCACATAGGCAAAATGGTGAATGTTACACAGTGTGTAAAGTGGCCACTTAAACCAGCTAATGACCGATCATAAGCCCTGTAAATGCCTAGACTTCCATACTCCCTTCTCTAAAATATTCTCCATCGCTGTTGTAATTTGTTAATTTCTTTTCATATTCCCAACCATGTCAGCAGGAGTCAAAATTTGCTATTTATTCAATCTTATCAGAGCAACTTTTGTTTTTATGCTCCTATGTCCAGAATGTGTAGATTAGTCAATTCGTCACACAACTTGGAATTCTTAGGGATAGATCTTCCGGCTTTTCGTACATCTCTTCGCCACTAAAAGAGTGTGAAATGAAGAGGGATTGGCACAGTTTAGTTCGAAGTCTTGTATGTTTATGAATATATTGTAGGTATAACATTATTTTATTGCCCTTGTTTGTCTTTGCTACATAGATTTATGCTTTTTGTATAATCAGACATTTTCGGCACCCTGTACAGGCATCCCTTCATTTTGAAATGTTAACCCTAGATAGGGGAGAGTGCGCTTTAGGGGCGAACCGTGTATAGAAGCGATTATGCGCAGCCATTATATTTGACTATCCATTATTATGTTTTACGGTAACTTTATGTACAGAAAAAAAAACAAATAGTTATAATTTCTTATAAATCATTGCCACCATTTGTATTTTTCTCCAAATAAATATAAAAATATTAATAAAGCGCGCCCAGCGCCTGAAATAAGAAATAAATAATGCCAAAAACGCCCGGTCGAGCGCCACATGTGTTGCGAGTCATGTGTCAAAAGTATCACCCCTGTAAACAAAATCACCGTTCGCCACTGCCGTACACTCGCCCTTCTTAGTCATTTACAGCAACAATGATTTTGTTATCTGAGACAGAGAAATTAATTAGTTTATTTAAAAGAATGTAACGATATATTATACATATTTCGAGATAAAATGGACGTGGCCTTATAAACATTATTCGATAAAATTGGACCACACACATTGACGGCCATTTCAATGACCAATAACTAAAATACTTGATTAGATAAGATAAAATTTAACTATGCCACCTTTAAAATACATCATTGAACTCTAATGATTTTAATTTAAAACATTGATTGCGTTTATGCCGCCAACAGCACCTGGCTCCGATTACAATGGAAAATTAACAGTGTTATCTACAACATTAATTTTGTCCAAATAATGTTGTAGATAACTCTTCTTACGGGCCAATGGCAGATAATGAGCCCAGTTGAAGAGTGGATGAGGAGTTAAGAAATACCAAGCTTTCCTGGACAGTATTTAAATCCCTTCATGAAATTGCTCCAAGATACCTATCCAACATTTGTATTAGGGAAAATACATGTCAAAGAAGATCTACTTATAGATCAGCATTTGCTTCGGGCAGAGGAAAACTTGTCGAAATCCGGCGCTCCCCATACGCAAGATTCAGAGATCGTGCTTTTGCCGTTGCCGGCCCCTCTGCCTGTAGCTCAATCACAAATACGTGCTTTAAATTTGCTTGGCATTTAAGCGATCACAATGAACAATAATGAACATGCTTAAGTTTTCGCAGTCATAAGTCAAAATTTTAGCGGTCTTACCAACTGCGCCACGGCGCCTGTCTACTAAGTTGTAATAAACGAAATAAAAAATCTACTATGTATTTTTATACAATATCATATTACTGTATTGCAGTTTTATTATTGTTTATTTACTCACGGAATTAGTACATTAAAAAAAATGCAAATAAAGAAGATTAAAGCTAGGACAAAAAGTTAAATAATAATTACTACCTCAAGACAAGATCTGGTCTATCTTAATGGTTGTTTGTGACCCCCTTAAAATGAGTTTTTTCATTTATTTATGAAACATTAATTAAATAAAATTACATACTTACGTCGGGAGTGGCCATTTCTGCAGCTCGCCCAATAACTTATTTTACTCGAGACGACTAGTTGCCAGCAACTATGATTAAATATTTAGATTCGTTGCACGAAATTTCAAAATCATAATTGAATTTTCGCTATCTTTTTTATCGACGTTTGATCCTAATCATCAATTAATTTGAATTATTGTCGCCTCGTCTGCAGCATTGTGATTGCATCTGATAGAATCTTAAAGAGAGAGAAATAAATTTATTGACCTAAATAATTAATTAATTCATTTACATTGTTTTTTATAATAATATTTATTTAGGTTTAATATTTTCAACAATGTTTTGAGTATGTCCAAATGCTCGAAGACTGGCTGGATTTCCTCCCTAGGGAGTAATTCATATTTAAATTTGTTGCAACAGAGAGGGAAAACATTTTCGAGAAAGTAATATGAACGTCTAGGCATTTACAGGGTGGATGACCTGTCATTGGCTGGTTTAAGTGGCCACTTTACACCCTGTGTAACATTCACCATTCTGCCTATATTTGAACATCTATATTCCTTCAATTCTTTCATCTGTTGATGTTTGTGAAGTTAAAGAGCTGAAACCTTCATTTATGCGGGTGAGATTCATCTAATTGAATTATTTCACCAACATACTAGGCAACATAAACAGCTCCCCAGGCAATATAAACAGCTCCACAGGGAGTTGAATCCAGTCCTTGTCTACAAAAATTTGGACAAACTCAAAATATTGTTGAAAACATAAATTCATACAATTGTTGTTACTTTGTACTTAAATAATTTTAATTTAAACTCTTTTATTTCCATAATTATACAAAATCATGATTTACAACCCCGGCTTGCACTTGTATTTAACATAGAAATTTGTTTAGTTTCCCGACAGTCTGACGATGTCGGTCTAGACGAAACCCGTATTTTAATTTTAAAAGGATAAATAATAATAAAAAGGATAAATAAAATCACTTTGTTTTTGAACCACTTATTTATTATCACAACCGACTAGTTTCGGCAACAACGGTTGCCGTCTTCGGGGTTATTTAATGACTAAATATACATACATAAAAGAAACACTGAACAGTGGATGTCGAAAAGGATAGAGGAGGGGGTAATTGTGTTTAAGGTAGGGTTAGATTTTAAAGGGAAAATATTAAAAATAGAGATTTGACTTAAATGTAATTTATTATTTATACTACTACTACTACTACTACTACTACCATCACGCCATTTCCCCGTAAGGGTAGGCAGAGAGAATGGACCGCCACACACGTTTATCCTGGCATAAAATCCTAGCCTCCTCCACATTCATACATCTTGTCATACATGGCCTTCGGTTCTGTCTGCTTTTGACATGACCAGACTTAAGATTTTGGTTTATCTGATCATGCCACGTCTTCCTTGGTCGTCCTCGTCTCACGTTGCCGTTCCTTTTCGCCATATATACTTGTTTTACCATTCTTTCGTCGTCCATTCGTTCTACGTGACCAAACCATCTCAGATACCCTTTCTTAATCTTATTAATTATACTAGACTGAGATTTACACTCTCGCCTGATTTCATCATTCGTAACCCTGTCATACATTGATTTCCCATACATTCGTCTAAGAGATCGCATTTCAACCGCGTTCACTCGGCTTTCATCCTTCCTCTGCCAGTTCCATGTTTCACTTCCATACATAAGTGTTGGGACTAAAACTCCGTTGTGCACTGCCAGTTTAGCTTCAATTGACATATTTTTATTAGAAATTACTGTGCTTAGTGCTCCGTTCATTTTGTTGCCCGCATTCACTCTTCTTTCAACATCTTTTTCTACTCTTCCATCTCTTGAAAACATGCTTTCCAGTTACACAATTTCTTCTACTTGCTCGAGACATTCGTTGTTTACATTTATTATGCAGTCAGTTACCTCACTATCCCTTTCAAATACCATCACTTTTGACTTACTTTCGTTCATCGCCAATTCGCTCTCCAGGCATACATCATACATTCTAGAGACTATTTGCTGCAAATCAGCCTTGCTGCTTGCTAACAGAACTGCATCATCAGCATACAGCAATCAGCTTACTGAAAAATTATCCATTTTTGCTCCAATACCCATACATTCTATTTCTTTCATTTTTTATATATTATTAATATTTGAAGCATTAATTCTGTAGTCAAACATTTTACTAAATGTTATTAAATATTTGTAAATAACCACTTACCGACTTTTCTATGTCTACTGGTTTCGAGACGTACCCGTCTCTTCGTCAGGACACCAATTAAACCAACATGCAAAACCCACTATACACCTTCACCATAGTTGTTGCACAAAAATACAAAACCAACACTACATGCATTTTAATAAGCATATGCACTGATTAGGACAAACATGCACTGATTAAATTATGAAAATATTCGTGTTAAAGAACATATGAGGTGTCTTCACAATAATAGTTTCTCTGAATTCGCAAATCACCTAATTAAATTAAGGGTCTAAATTTAAACAAAGAAATTAATTATTTTTAAGCGTTTGGTCCAGATTTGGTAATTTTGAAATTAAATTAATGAACAAGCCCGGCTTATGGGCTTCTATGAAAATACCGCCACTGCTCTAGACAGCCCTTTTTGAAAGCTGCCTTTTTTCGTAGGCAACACACACCCATTATTGTTTATTTTATATGCATCTATTTTTCATTAGAAATTTTTTGCAAGGATCAGTTTGACATACAAAACAGCTAATAGTCACTAATGTCAATGTCAAACGATTATACAATGAGTGAACCGGACGGTGATAGTGCTAGAGAATTGATAATCAGGGTCGCTTCTGCATTCAAATTGACCTTTGGGTACTCTTCATTGCATAAAATTAATACAATAATATCAATATTGTTCGTACATCCTAACCACAGCTTATTTTATTTTATTTTTCATATTTTATAAAGACAACAGAATACAACATAAAAAACATTTCAAAACTTAGGCTTTCTTAAAACTCAAATATTCATATTTACATTTGTTAATTTTATTTAAATGCTTATATTATTAATATCAACATGTATATATGCGATGTATTTAATATCGTCGAACTATTTTTTACAATAATTTAATTTTAATTTTAATCTTTTATATTTTTAAGTTTATTTAAATTCATATTCTTTTATTTATATTTTTTTTTTTTTTATTGTGACTATTATTACTATAATTATTGATATGCATTTAAAAAAAACTTATTATTACTGCGAGACTGTATTAGACTTATAGCGGCCTCCGTGGTGTATTGGTCAAGACGCTTGACTCACGCACGGAAGGTTCCGGGTTCGATTCCCGGTGAGAACACAAAAATTAAAAATGTGATTTTACTCAAGCCTGGTTGTTCTGTAATTCACCACTGTAATTGGGCATCCTGGCCTGTTGTGGTGCAAACAAAAAATGAAATGAAATGAAATTATTAATATTCCAGTGAAATTCTATTTGATTGTATAAATTGCATCTATTTTAAATAAAATTTTATTTAAATTAATCTTATCTTGATCATTTTTGGTTACATGAAGGTAAGGTGATCAGTCTTACGCTTCAGGTACCAGTCCAGGGAATATGAAATATTCTAGTGTAAAAACACCATTTTTAAATAATATTTCATGTCAACCATATCGGGAATCGAACCCGAGACCTCTTGCATTCTAGGCGAATGCTCTGACCATTACACCACGAGGCCGACTTCCATATTCGCTTCTCAAAAACGTTTCCCTCCCTTTTGCAACAAATTCAAATCTAAATAACTCCCCAGGGAGGAAATCCAAATAATTTTATGTTTCGATTCGCAATAGTTGAAATACATATTTACAAATTATTGAGCATCGCTATTAAGTTTATTCAAAGCTTTCATATGAACGTAGTAATGTCCTTATTGTATAAATCTATAAATAGTTAATCCGTTGGAGCTTTATTATGGTCCAAGCTGGTTTCTCAGCATGCGTCTCTATCTGAATATAGAAATAAATTGGAGCATGTATATAATACTCGGCTCAGTAGTGTAGATAGACTAGCTTTCCCTAAATTCAATAATAAATACGGGAAAAGAACACTACAGTCCTTAAAATTTAGCTTGATTAGAATGACTGCTGTCAAACTAATTTCATTAGTGATGGGAAATTACTGATCACTGATCAAATCAATTTTATCAGTTTTTTCATGCACGAAAATTGATATAAAAAACGCAAGAACAAGCCCACTATAGTGTGTTTAACACAATTATTCACCAAAAATTTATACATTTTCACGAACAACCGCAAATGAACTATTTTTTTATTCGATCAATTTACATTGATCAATTTGTCCCATCTCTAACGTTTTTGCAAAATGATGTAACCTTGTAAGAACGTCGTTAATAATTAGGTTTATTTTAGTTTTTTTTTGTTTTAAAGCTGATTTTATATATTAATGTTGATTTATGTGTCAAGCATTGTATTAAAAAAATTAATTAACACGCCAGATACGAATGATTTTTCGTGTGTCAATATAAATAACTCCTTTGGCGTTACTACAAAGTTATTTCGTCACTTTTTCTGACAAATGTCATTCTAATCACGCTATATTTTAAAGACTATAGAGTACAATATACTAAGAATGTATATATGCTCCCATTAAATATAAAAAAAACTAAAAACTTATCAGGCTCAAGAGAAAGACGTCTGCTGATAATCTGGTTTTTTAGAACGTGCTTGTTCATATTTAAATTTTTTGAGCTTTTATTTGGACAATTTTTTATTTTTCTACGTGTAACATATTTTCGATGCAAATGGCAATACATATTTTTCTTTTTTTTCCAGAGTAATAACAGTTTTTATATGTCATAGAATTTAAAAGATAAGATTATGTATATATTAATATATATAGTTCTAATGAACTAAACTATAAGCACCTGCTGACGGATTGCATTTATGTAGGACTTGATAATTTGTATTTTAATTTTTGTATGTTTTTGATAAAATAAAAAAAATAAAAAAATAAAAATAGACGCAACTAATTGGAACAGATAATATACCAATTAAATCGCTTTCTAATCTAAAACACCTATAAACGAGTATTTTAGGGGTCAAAATAATGTGTGATTCCCATTTAAGACACTGCAAATAAATCATATTTTCGTAATTTCCGCATATGTTAATTTGTTTTTTCTTTTAATTTTCTTTTCTCTTCTCTTATTTTTATTTTCTTTAATTTTTTTTTCATGGCCATGTCATACTACATATATGCGCTACAAACTTTTTAATAATTTAAAAAGGAATGGCCCACGCTCAGACGCTGGCGCCGTAGTCTTTGTGGGCATTTTTTCCAATTCATGTTTTAGCTTAATTTTAAGATGTATTTTTGTAAATATATTTCTATGTAAATAATATGTGTACGGGAAAAAATACACGGAAGCATGCAAAAAGGCATGATTTTGGTTTAAAAATGTATGTCCGTTACATGATTAGACGACTTGCTGTTAAAAAAGTAATAAAATAAATATATAAACCTCATTTTCTGTTTCACTTGTCATTAGGTCAGAATTCTTGATAAGGGTATCACTAAACAACGTTGTTATAAAAATAAAATTATGTTGTTAATTGTTTATTAAATAATAAATAGAACGAACGTGCGAACAATTAAATTAAAGTTTCTTTTCCTGATAACGAGACGCTGGCCGACATATGCAATCCAAACATAAGAACGCCTGTATAAACATATGTACATACAAATATTATGATATTTTAGCAGATTGTACTGAGATATCAAATATGTACAATATGTACATATTTTTTAATGTTGGTAAATATTTGTATATAACCACTTAGGGACTTAAGACACATTTTAAAATTAATAAGGGTCTGCAAAATACTGTCGAGAAAAAAAGATTTTTGTTTGCTTCTTATTAAATTTGTAATTTTAAATTCCCTCAAAAACAGTCATTGCAATGGCCACGCCTCTAATACGTCACGATTAATGTTAATTTTAAACTTTGCTCCTAAACTTCAATAAAAATAAAACTTTTAGTTTTTGTTGGTTGGTTAGAAGAAATTGCCATTTGGCAATAAGCCCGCCAATGCACAAAAATGCCATATACAAAAAGTTAAATAAATAAAAAAATGTATATTTTATTTGATTTCGAGCCTTCAAAATGGAATGTCCAGTAAACGAATGCGAGCATTTTCGACACCTCCTTCTGTTCGCGTTCGAATAAATCAAATTAAAAAAAAAAACATTCTTGAGCTGCTCGCGATATTGCGCAGTGTGAAATTTGTTGCAAATTACTTTAATTTTATTTTATTTATTTCGCACACAAACAGATGTACGTGTTAAATTAATATAAATAAAAAATGTATACATAGTCTGGTCTAGGGCCTGCCATCCAATAATATCTATTCACTAAATTATACTACAATAAATCGACGACAGTTTAAACTATATAAAGAATAAATATACTGTTTATTAAAATAAAAGAAATATGAACAAAACAAGGAGATAGTGGGAAAGAAAAGAAAAAAAAATGATAAGGAGTGGTGAAGGATGATTAAGGGAAAGTAGGAGTGGAAAATTGCATTTGATTCAATGATTAAAAGCAAGAAAAGAGACAAAACGTTTATTCTCTCTTATTCTTAATTTATTATTATTTATGTTTTAAAATATTGAAGGAGAATACATTATTGACTAACTTGTTGTAAAATAATGAAGGAGAATATATTATTGACTAATTCGTTGTAAAATAATGAAGGAGAATACATTATTGACTAATTTGTTGTAAAATAATGAAGGAGAACCCAATATTGACTAATTCGTTGTAAAATAATGAAGGAGAATACATTATTGACTAATTCGTTGTAAAATAATGAAGGAGAATACATTATTGACTAATTTGTTGTAAAAAAAATAAGGAGAATAGGTACATTATTAATTAATTCGTTGTAAAATAATGAAAGAGAATACATTATTGACTAATTTGTTGTAAAATAATGAAGGAGAATACATTATTGACTAATTTGTTGTAAAATAATGAAGGAGAATACATTATCGACTAACTTGTTGTAAAATAATGAAGGAGAATATATTATTGACTAATTCGTTGTAAAATAATGAAGGAGAATACATTATTGACTAATTTGTTGTAAAATAATGAAGGAGAACCCATTATTGACTAATTCGTTGTAAAATAATGAAGGAGAATACATTATTGACTAATTCGTTGTAAAATAATGAAGGAGAATACATTATTGACTAATTTGTTGTAAAAAAAATAAGGAGAATAGGTACATTATTAATTAATTCGTTGTAAAATAATGAAAGAGAATACATTATTGACTAATTTGTTGTAAAATAATGAAGGAGAATACATTATTGACTAATTTGTTGTAAAATAATGAAGGAGAATACATTATTGACTAATTTCTTGGTGTTAACATGAGTTCTGTCCGTTTTTTACCAAATGAAGAGAACAACAGGACACAACAAAAAAATACTAAATAGGGAAGGTCAGGGAAAAAATTATATGCAAGGAAGTTAAGAAAAATACACGACAACAGGTAATTGAGAAAAAATCTTCTTTTGTTTTTTTTGCCTGCAACTTGCAACTGAATTGACGGGAATCAAACCGTTTGACGTTTTGATGGTCAATGTGAGATAATTTTAGCAATAAATCTTCTACGACCATTAACCATTGGTGGCACTTATTCCAACCGTACGATACCCGGTTCGTTAATGTACACAGATAATAAATATTAATGTTCGACATGCTTCCCAGGAGTAAGGAGTCATTTCAGGAGTCAATTGTCTTCATCAGCGAACAGAACGTGGAATACGATACATGTAGGTATATAATACGGTATACCTACGAGAAGCGTATCACAAACCTTTAAAATCGGAACCAGCAAATGCGTGCAGATTCCAGTGATGGAATTTTAGTTACTCTTATGTTATCTGGAAATAATTAGATCTAATCTAATCTAGTAAAATAATTAGATCTAATCTAACCTAATAAAATAATTATTAGTTTATGTGTAATACGTGTGACGTCACGATTTTTCAGAAAAGTCGGTAAGTGGTTATCTACAAATATTTAATAACATATAAACTTATTTTTTTACTGGCGCGTCTTGGCGCCGGCCATTTGCTTTATAACAAACTAATTTATTGTTCTCCCATATAAAAGGGGACGCATTGAAATCTCAATTAGATAAAAGAGACAGTCAAACAGCTGGTTTGATTAGTGGAGAGTGTTAATCGCGCCGTTCCCCCGCGGGGGTAGGCGGAGAAGATAGAACTCCGTATTTATTTATTTTGTTCATTAACGCCAAAAAGGCATTTACAAAAAATAAAAATGAAATACATGCTAACATACTAAATAATAAACACAGAATATACTAATATAATATATTAATATAATTGCTGTATAAAAAGAATTGTTTGCTTCAAATATATAAAGATAAAATAAATAGTGGTATTTCTAGGTCTCAAAACATAAGTACGCGACCTAGAACAGGTGGTAATATCTTAATTCCTAAATTAAAAACAACTACTGCACAACATCATTATACTTACAGAGGAATATTTTTCTTTAATGAAATGAACAATGATAATAAAAAGTACAGTCAGGAATACAATATATTTAAGAAAGAAGTAAAAAAAAAAACATCTTTAATTCTTTTTTATGTAACACTGTTTGAAAACTGTTAATATCTTTTTTGTAATTTATTTATGTTATTTTAAAAATATTATTGATAAAAATAAAATTATCTATTGTAAGACGTCACTCCCCATTATGTACACAAGAATTGTTTATTTCTTTTACGTAATGGGAAACGTAAATATATGTATTTGATTATTGTAAAAAATTGTATTTAGTTGAAATATTGTATTTTAATTTGTTAATAAAAATAATTTATTTTTTTTGAAAATACAGAAAAAATATGTGAAATTAGTTAAAAAGGATACAATAAAAAGTTTTACTAAGTAAAAAAAAAACAATAATAACAAAGGTATGCAAGAAAAAACAGTAAGAATATAAACAAAAAATGCAAAGATATAAGCTTATGAAATAAATTCTGTAAAGAAAACAATAAATAAAGTGTTACGGTAAGCAAGAAAGACATTTTTAAGTTAAATTAATAAACAAGCAAGCATATATTATCACGAAAAAATAAGAAATAAAAATATGTATCTATGAAATGCGTATTTGCCAATACTACAATGCAATTTGATATAATAGTAAAAAAATAAAAAAACAAGTATAAGGTAATAAAAATAAACAAGTAAGTATTTTTTTAATTTATGGAATTGAATTGTCAATAATAGTTAGACGATTATTACTCTGTCTTTGCATACGGACCACGCCTGTTCTATTTGCCTACGCCTTATCTTCGCAGTCAGCATCTACGATCTACGTCCTGTTTGTCACTGTTTTACTTCTAAATAAGCAGAAAAATGAAGGAAATTTTAATCAAAAGTGTTTTCTACTTATCGATTTACAAGACTGATAAGTTCCAGTACCACAAAGACGATACACACAAGTATAGGGACAAAAATTAATTGCTAATAAAAATATATCAATCGAAGCTACAATGGCAGTGCACAACGGAGTTTTAGTCCCAACACTCATGTATGGAAATTAAACATGTAACTGGCAGAAGAAGGATGAAAACCGAGTGAACGCGGTTGAAATGCGATATCTTAGACGAATGTGTGGGAAATCAATGTATGACAGGGTTACAAATGATGAAATCAGGCGAGAGTGTAAATCTAAGTCAAGTATAATTGATAAGATTAAGAAAGGGTCTCTGAGATGGTTTGGTCACGTAGAACGAATGGACGACGAAAGAATGGTAAAACAAGTTAATATGGCGAAAATGAACGGTAACGTAAGGAGACGAGGACGACCAAGGAAGACGTGGCATGATCGGATACACCAAAATCTTAGGTCTGGTTATGTCAAAAGCAGACAGAACCGAAAGGCATGTAAAAAAATGTATGAATGTGGAAGAAGCTAGGAATATGTGCCAGGATAGGCGTGTGTGGCGGTCCATTCTCTCTGCCTACCCCTACGTAGTAGTAACGACCGATAAAAAATCCTTCTGGAAACAGCGCTGAAACGTCGTGTTGCCCTGAGCAAAAAAGAAAGATATTTTTTACAAATTCAAACAAAAAACAAACCATCACGCCATTCCGAGGATAGAACGCTATATCACTCTGTCTTTGCATACAGATCTTGCTTCCTCTACATTTACACCTTTCTTGCACGCAAATGGATTATTTCGATTTTTAACATGTCCATCTTCAAGTATTTTTTGGATTTGTTCGTGCCATGTCTTTCTCGGTCTTTCTCGATTTCTGCATTCAACAACTTTCGCAGCAAAAATCTAATAATGTATGTATGAGAAGATGTATGAATGTGGAGGAAGCTAGGAATATTCAATTCAATTCAATTCAATTTATTTATTTTAATATATGCCAGGATAGACGTGTGTGGCGGTCCATTCTCTCTGCCTACCCCTCCCTACGGGGAAATGGCGTGATGGTGGTAGTAGTAGTAGTTTTAAAAATGTAAATTTGTTTTGATTGTCACCCTGCCTCAGTTGACCACCCCTGAGACCCGGGGTCAACTGGCCATTAACCGCCGCGGTATTTTTCAAAATGTGAACATCTTAACTGGACCATCTCGCGGTGATATACTTTTTTGATTTGCGGGCCAGGAATTCTGTAATATGATTCGCGAGGGGAATTAGCGTTAATTACCATCGGCAGAACGAGGATAGTCATAACGTGATATCAAATACCAAATAAATAGGTTCTTGTGACAAGATGTCGGGGAATTCAGGGTGGATCGGCGAATGTGTTTTTTGTACATCTCAGTTCAATTTGGTTTCTTTACATTTTTTATTTCAACATGCTCACGATTTATTATAATGCATAATTTTTTACTTCCAGTTCTCGAAGTTCATTGCTATTGGACATTGGATTTAAAAAGAGTATTCTTACCCGCGGTAAAAATCAAAGCATTTAATTGTAGGGTGAAATTTCTCGAAATGACCCACTTAAACCAGCCAATGACAGGTCATAAGCCCTGTAGATACCTAGACTTCTATATTACCTTCTCAAAATGATCTTCATCTCTGTTGTAATATGTTGATATTAACAACTCCCCAGGGAGTTGAATCCAGTCCTTGTCCACAAAAATTAGGTTAAACTCAAAACATTTTTGAATCTTTTCGTAGTCGGTAAAGCTAGGGTTTCCTAGGACAGCGGTGCCCGTATCTTAACGGCCGTAGTGAACGGTGATGCGGTGGACAGCCGTCGTAACGTCGACTAGAGAGGGGTTTCCTAGAGAAACGGTGTTAAATGGTGTTGATAACACCGTTTTCCTAGGAAACCACTCTCTAGGCACCGTTACGACGGCTGTCCACCGCATCACCGTTCACTACGGCCGTTAAGATGCGGGCACCGCTGTCCTAGGAAACCCTAGCTTAACACTGGATACCGCCACCGCCCCTCCGACGGGATTTGACACTTGTGTTGATGATGAATCTACCGATTATTGCTCGATAGATGTCGACAACGCTGTAGCTCAATCACAAATAACTATCGACGTGTTTAAAAACATGCTAAGCATTTGAGCGATCATAATGAACATGCTTAAGTTAGTCACCGCGTGTAATCTCTAAGTAAACGCTCGTGTCGGTTTGTTTTTTTGTTTTCCTCATAAATAAATACAAAACAAACCGACACGAGCGTTGACTTATGCCTGCGATAACATAAGCATACGTACATCTCCCTTCCCCTCCTTATCTTCTCTTTAAGCATTCTTGTCCTAATCCCGCCCAATTTACAATAACTTACTGTTCTTAAAAATAATATTGAAAAATATTTACGAGTACATGAAAATAACATTTTTATATGTTTAAACTTATATGTATTTATTTAATATGTAATATATTTTCTTTACTAACTTTGTATACTTTGTGGAAATCTGTTATTAATTCTGAGTTTATACACTATATCTGTTTGTTTACTATAAATATGTATGTAGAACTGTTGATTTCCCAAATAAAATAAAATATTCATATTTTTTTTTATTGAATCGGCATTCACTTCGTAACACTTCATTAAAAATTATTATGAAAATAAAACTTTGTTATTCGTGTTACAACTGTATTATATGTTCGTTATTGCAACTTCCACTTATGTGCCAAATTTTAAGAAATAAATTCGACTTACTGTCCTGTCCCTCATTGATCATGTTTTCATATCTGTACTTTAGATAACTATCTATTCATATGCTAACACCTTGGGTAAGGGGGAAAAAACCCTCCTGCTCTAAGTTTCACTGATTAATTTGTTTATTTTTTGTTTAAATTCTATGACACTATGAACAATATTCTGTGTTTGCTATATTTGTTTTATATCACCCGTCGATGGGAGGAGTGCTCTCCCGAAACTATAGTTGTGTTCTTGTAAAATAATAAAATGTGTAACACGAATAACAAAGTTTTATTTTGATAATAATTTAAAATATTCATTATTGTTCATTGTGATCGCTCAAATACTTAGCATGTTTTTAAGCACATCGATAGTTATTCGTGATTGAGCTACCGGTGTCAACTAGCCCCCGCTCCCCCCGAACTGGCCAAACCGGCCTTGGTTGGATATTCCAACTTTTAACAGCCGTATTAGCTGCCGTCCCGTATCGTTGCGTAACTTCACGATCCGTGCTCTATAAAGATACACCCGTATAATGTGTATGTGCGAGGCGTGCGTACTTACGTACGTACACATTATATCACGTGTTGCATCGTACTGTTGGCCTGTTCGAGGAATACTGTGGCTTTGCATCATTTTGGAACAATTTCATAGTAATACATTCAAGTTTCCTCTCAAACATAACCATAATACACGCTTCACGTCTAATGATGGCTTGGTAGTACCAACAGTATGCAATAAATATGGAAATAGAACTCTCAAATATTTAGTACCTAGAATTTTTAATTTATTACCAAAAGAACTTAAATTTAACTCACATTGTAACAAGAGCAAAATAAGAGAGTGGCTACTCGATCAAGAGTTTATATATGAATAGTAGCTTAGGTATAAATATTTTATTTTTTCATGTATTTTCTTGTATTTAAAAAATAAATTTATATATTATTATTTGTATAAACATGTTTATTCTGATCTTTCCGGCTGTTAATTGTTAATTTTTATATGTAATTCATTGTTTTTATAAATGTAAATAATATTATTAAGTCAGTATAAATATAATCTTCACCAACAAGCTACAAAAAGTGGCTTGGTGGGATTTTAGTTTTAGTAAAAATATAACAAGTGAAATTTTTTTAAATTGTAAAAATGTATAATTATGCTATTAAATCAAATAAAAAAAAAAAAAAAAAACTGTTTACGTATGTAGATCAAAAGTCATTTAGATAACAGGAAATTCAATACTGTGAACCTATGAACTGTACACATCGTACGAATAAAGACTTATTTATTATTCATACTTAAAGCATTAACTTTGTTGTCAAACATTTTACTAAATGTTATTAAATATTTGTATACAGGGTGTTCTTTAAACCCTGTCACATCCGAAACCACGATGATCAGTATGAGAAAGAAGACATATTGGTATATTAAATTATTTTTTTTTGAACTACTGAAATCTTAAAAAATAAAATATAGAAAAAAAAAACAAATGGTTACTTACTTATGTAATTGTTGCTTGACAGATATTTTGTATTACAAAATTGAGATGAATGCCGTCTTGTCTGACTTCTGTAATTAGTTGCAATTCAATAATATTTCGATTATGCCTAATTGTTTGCAGACAAACACTAGATGCCCCAGGGTACTAATCAAGATTTATATGTAGATATAATTAGATTAAAACTATGGCCAGCAGCTGACTGCTGTTATTTTATATAATAATGTATGGAGTCTATCCAATTTTTTGAAGACAAGAACTCGACTCAACCCCCTTTGGAGTCAAATATCTTTGTACACTCAGAATCCTGAACAATAGTGTACAACTTGTTGGTTCGGACCAGTAGCTCAATCACTAATAACTAATGACATGCTAAGCATTTGAGCGATCACAATGAACGATAGTAAACATGCTTAAGTTATCGCAGTCATAAGTCAACGCGTGTGTAATCTCTAAGTCAACGCTCGTGTCGGTTTGTTTTTTGTTTTCCTCGTAAATATCTACAGTTCACTGGCGAAAAATCGGCGTTTACTATAAAAAAATAATACAATATATTGCATAAGCAAAATAGTAAGGAGTATCTAATCCAAAAAAGTGAAAATTAAATTACAATTACTATGGCGACTGCTTTTCTTGACATTTGGCTTGCCAACCGCCGGCTAAATGCAATAAATAGCACGATAAATAATAAATAAAAATAGCAGTTTTGGAATATTTTCCATATTTACACCGGTAAAATTCAAATATGTGATTGCGCAGCAGGATTACACGTCGCAAAACGTAAATATTTTGACATTTAATATTATTATGTAGGTGTTCATGGATGGTCCGTTGTGATCGCGAAATAAACAACCATGGTGAGAAATTGTTTTCACGTCGGTTATTAGCACGTCGATAGTTATATGTGATTGAGCTACAGCTTTACTTTCCACATAATTATACAATCTTAACACGTATGTTAATGTATCAAAGTGCGTCATATTATTATTGAAGGTTGGAAGATGAAATGTAATGTACCTAATAACGTATTAATAATATTTTTTTATTTGAAAATATATTTATAAACCCTTACGGATTATTACATTCATTTTGTAAAAATAATATATGCATTTTTTATTCATACTCTGTTGTTTAAAATAATATTTTTTACATCTTTTGAAAAGTTTGTCTCAAGTCTTTTTTTTAGTTTTGTCTAGTTGTTTTTTGTATAATTTCAGTCCCTGGTAATAAGTCTTGATTGTCCTTGTCTTGTTTTAGAAAGTTGTATATGGTATTTGTCTGATATTCTCGTATTATGTCCATGTTGACTACAATTTTTTACAAGTTTTAGTTCTTCGTCTACAATTACATTAGTGGCTAATTTATGGATACATTTTAATGATTCTAGTTGAAAAAGTTCAGTTTTATTTAATTGCTTAGTTTGTTTTAAAAGTTCTCTAGTTGCAGTTAGATATATACTAAATTTAATATTTTATTTTGTTGTCTTTGTAGTCTGTTTATGTCATTTTGATTTGTTCCCCATAGTAGTTGCGTATAACATATTTTAGTTTTTACATAGGCTTTTGGAACAAAGTTTTTTATCTTTAAAAAAGACTCGATAATGTCGCCACCTTGCTAATTAAATTGTTGATAATTATTGTCCATGTCAATTGTCTGTCTATTGTTAGTCCTAAGTATTTAACATGTTCAATTTCAATACTTGGTAAATACATAAAACTTACTTTTAACCTGACGTTTAAAATCTGTTCGCTTTCAAATATTGTAAATAAATAATACAAATTTGTCATAATAAAAAAATACAATTTTTACAAATTAACCAAAATTATAAACCAATTATGGTTTATTACATAAATAAAAGACGAGTGATACTTTAATCTACAAATTTGGAATATCCAGTGGTCGGTTTCATCGCTTTCGCGACATCTTCGAGACTAGTATCTTTATTAAGGAGTTCAATGTATTTATACAAAACAGAGGTAAGGATAGATAATTCAAAATTATATGAAAGTAAATTAAATAAAATTATTTTTATCTTAAGGATCATTATCAACATTTTTTCGGGTTAACTAATGAGTTTTAATAATGCTATTTTAATGAGATTAAGTATTTTAATTTTAGTGTCCCATCCTTCGTGAGTGTGATTTTTGTGTATTATGATTTTTGAAAAACAAAGGGTAAAAATTCATTAGTAAAAATATAATACAATGGGTATAGAATGGAGAATGCACGTGTGTTATCTGTTCATTAAGTAATTCCACGTCGGGTTTATTTTTTAATCTATTAATTTCGAGAATTCTTAGTCTGTCAAGTTTATGGCCTTTAGGTGCAATATGAATTATTTTTACATTATTTTTTGAATCAAAGGAATGTTTATTTTCTATTAAATGATTGGCAAAATTTCTATAAATGAATTATGGTTTTCTATGTTTTACTCCGCATCATTCCACTCTAATTTAAGAATAATATAAAATTTAAAAAAATATATTTATATTTTTTTTTAAATTTGACATATTATTTTTCATCTTAAGCAAAACAACGTAACTGACGAAAATGTAGGAGGTTACGCTAGCTCGCACAACTGTCAGAATTATTTGCAAAACAGCGTTACCGCCACTATCTTCAAGGTATTTATGCAATTTGGCTGTCATTTCAGTATTGGCAGAAACCAACAATTATAAATCCCATTTACTGAATTATTAAAAACAAAACTTTAAAAAAACATTTTCCTGCACAATTTACTATTTGTCGCTTACGTTGTTCTGCCGATTACGGCTCGATATCTTGCTTACTGCTACGAGCATTTGCGTACAATAAATAGCCACGTATTTTCCTTATTAATTTTTTAAATATTTTTAAAAATTATTAAAAGTACTATAGAAAAAATATATATGTACAGAGCCCTCCTCGCTAGAGAAACTTGTTTTAAGTACACTTTACAGTGTTAAATTTAGTTTATATATTTCACATGCTATTCAAATGTTATTTTTTATTCCTCTATCCAAACTTTCTTCGGACAGATTTTTACTTCTATTTCGAAATATTATATGTTATCAGGCAACTCAATATGTAGAAACATATTAGACAATTAGGAAACTACCGGAAGTATTACTAAAATGTTTTTCCCCGCTATTTTCCACGCCTCTGATTTCAGGAGACTGCAGAAAGCTGGCTACCAGCTCACCCAGATTCTTACGGGTCACGGCGGGTTCATGAGCTACCTGCATTGCGCCAAGCTCTCCGAGATCGAAGCTGCCCATGCGACGATGAAACTCCTCGAGATGTCCCTCACCTGTTGATACATTGCCCCTTTTTCAGCTTTCAGAGACAACAGCTGGAGACGCGATGCAAAAGCCTGGGTGAAGATCTATGCGACATGTCATTGGAGATAGGCAATAAAGAACTCACACGAGAGGTAGTATCGTGCATGGTCAGAATAGTGCAAGCAATTGGTAAAATAAACCAAAGTAGGGAACGAAACGCCGAATACTCTTCTAGGGGAGCGGAAGACATGTTGACTACTGCCAACAGGCCGGCTTTTCCTGAAGAGTTTTAAGTGGTTTCCTCTCCACGTGAGCGAATGCTGAGAAGTTCCTGATTGGTCCACTTTAGGGTATCCTTCCTGATCCCAACAGTTTCGTGCTCTTTCTTGTAAAAAGCACGAAAATACAACTTATAACAAGGAAGATGGAGACGCTGTTCTGTGGCCGGTGTTTGTGTGAAAGAAATTACACAATAAATCTACACATTTTATGTCCACTTCTTTCTTGTAAAGAGCACGTAAATATAACTGATAACGAGGAAGACAGAGACGCTGCTCTGTGGCCGGTGTTTGTGTCAAAGAAATTCAGTGATTAAGTCGGTTATTGGCAGGGAACGGGGTTGCACGCATGTAAGATGACCGGCGTTAGTTTGATTTAAAAAAAATTAGTTTGCTAAAACAGGGCTATACTTATTTTTCAAAATTTTGCTTGAGGTAACACGATGTTACATCACCGCATGTAAAGGAATATTGTAGCGCAGCCTTTTAAAAGTTAAATTTCAAAGCCAACTTCCACGGTATTTAGTGTGAAAAACATTTTTTTAAGGAAGTTTCACTGTTCAAGTAAAAAAACTTATTTTATAAAATAAAGGATTATTAATTTGAAAATAAAGTCCGTAATAAATATGTACTTAGCGCATACCCGCGTGTTAATATATCGCTCTTGTAGAAAACGTGCAAAGGACAGATGAATCAATTTGACCTTTTCAATTAGGTGTTCTTACCGACCTTACGCTGAGAATACAGTTTGTTATCCGATACATCCGATTGATGTTACAAGTATGATGGAGAACTTTCTTAGAAAGGCCATACGGAAGTCTAGACATTTAACCAGCCTCGGGGGTCCGTGGCTAGACTTGCGGACTCACGTATCCACTCCACTTGATTCCCATTTTCTAAAAGACAGAAGCTTTAATAATAATAATAAGTGTTTATTTACAAAAATAACAATTACTTTATTTATTTCGACGGCTTACGCCTTTGACAGAGTATAAAATAATATTAAAAAACAATTATAACGAAACAAAACACCTGTACACAGTATGGAAAATATAGATACATGAAATAAAATCAGTTGAAAAAAAGAAAATAACAAAGAAAAATTAAATAAGAAATTATAACATAGGTATGCAGCAAATTAACAATAAATAAAGGGTTTTAAAAATGAAAAGTATTGAAGTAACAGAGGCGATGTATCATAGCATAAACAGTAAAAGAAGTATAACACCTAGTGCATTTTTATAATTTAGAAAAGAAGTGATTAAAAAGTAACGATTTTAATTTGCATGAAGATAAATGAAATAAATCTAAATTTCCATGTTTGTTTGCTAACATGTGGAACCGTGGAATAGGTGAGTATTTAGCATAGTTTGAACTATGCAAATCAACAGCAAAAGAAGTATTTTGTCTCGTCCCGCGCTGTCTCACTAAAAATTCACACATTTTAAAAGTTCGGGACTGTCAAGAACATTATTGAATAGCTTGAAAAGCAGCACTAAATCTGAATTTTTCTTCTATCACTAATACATGTTGATTTTAACTGCTTCATTAAACATTTGTAGTTAAGCTCTTCAATTGGAATGTTTAATTTAAAATTTAATTATCTACTACATACACACTTGGGTAATAGATTTCCCTGGATCGTGTCTAGTCTGCCTAACTAGGTACAACCTGTTTTAAGGCAGACATTTTTGTGCAAAATGAACAATAACATTACTATCTACTGGTTAATTTACTATACAGTAATACAATATTAATTTATACCATTTATTATTTAAGAATATATTTTGAGTAAATTTTCGGATTTTTCTTAACCCAAACCCAGTAATCATTGTTTTACAAATTTACTTATAAACTTGGTATAAAGTTACGCGGTTACGCCTAGGCAAAGTGCAAGAATAAGGATGAAAACACCATTCTTATTCTACCACTAAATTAAGGATGATATCTTCATCCGTATTCTACTATTGTGCCTAGGCGTAACTTTATACCAAGTTTATGATTAAGGTATTAGTTAATAAATTAAATAAAACAACTTCGTTTATAACCACTATTTTTTTTTTCATCATCATCATTTCCTTTCCGCACCGAATGGTGCATAGGGCACTGCATTGGTACACCAATCGCAGCGTATCTTAATCATTTTTGTAACATGAAGGTAAGGTGATCAGTTTTACGCTTCAGATACCAGTCTAGGAACTATTAAATATTCAAGTGTAAAAAAACCCTTTAAAATAATATTTCATATCAACCATGTCAAGAATCGAACCCGAGATCTCTTGTGTGATAGGCAAATGGGCTGACCATTATTTTGAAATGGAATTTATTTTTCGACAGTAATTTTTAATTTTTTACTGACCGGTTTCAAAGCAAACAAGCTTCTTCGTCAAGGTTTACGTAACTAATGAATTCTTTCCTATTTTATGTTTTTCCTATTAACTAAGTACTACACGTGAATTCAATAAATCAAGTCTTTTTTTTTCTTTAAAAGGGTGGTAAATTGAAATGAATATTTTCAAAGCTGGACAGGAGTGGACTAAAGGAAATATTGTTTGTTTGGTTATTAATTATTTAATATTTTTATGAATAACTTTTTTAAACAAAATAATCGTTATTTCAATAAAGACACTGGATTAAAAGTACTTTATGTTGAAAATAAAATATTAAAATTAAAAAACTTAGAAATTAATTAAATAATTCATTAGACACCTCAGATTTTTTTTCTGAACCCTCTCTAACCTGAGGGAATATCACGCCTCGTGCGGAGTCCACATCACCGAGGCACTCTCAAACCTGTAGCTCAATCACAAATAACTATCGACGTGCTAATAAGCGACGTGATAACAATTTCTCACCATGGTTATTTATCGTATTCGCGATCACAACGGACCATCTGTGAACACCTACATAATAATATTAAATGTCAAAATATTTACGTTTCGCGACGTGTAATCCTGCTGCGCAATCACATATTTGAATTTTGCCGGTGTGAATATGGAAAATATTCCAAAACTGCTATTTTTATTTATTATTTATCGTGCTATTTATTGCATTTAGCCAGCGGTTGGCAAGCCAAATGTCAAGAAAAGCAGTCGCCATAGTAATTGTAATTTAATTTTCATTTTTTTGTATTAGATACTCCTTACTATTTTGCTTATGCAATATATTGTAATATTTTTTTATAGTAAACGCCGATTTTTCGCCAGTGAACTGTAGATATTTACGAGGAAAGCAAAAAACAAACCGACACGAGCGTTGACTTAGAGATTACACACGCGTTGACTTATGACTGCAGTAACTTAAGCATGTTTACTATCGTTCATTGTGATCGCTCAAATGCTTAGCATGTCATTAGTTATTAGTGATTGAGCTACTGGTCCGAACCAACAAGTTGTACACTATTGTTCAGGATTCTGAGTGTACAAAGATATTTGACTCCCAAGGGGGTTGAGTCCAGTTCTTGTCTTCAAAAAATTGGATAGACTCCATATATTATTATATAAAATAACAGCAGTCAGCTGCTGGCCATAGTTTTAATCTAATTATATCTACATATAAATCTTGATTAGTACCCGGGGCATCCAGTGTTTGTCTGCAAACATTTGGGCATAATCGAAATATTATTGAATTGCAATTAATTACAGAAGTCAGACAAGATGGCATCCATCTCAATTTTGTAATACAAAATATCTGTCAAGCAACAATTTACATTTTATCAAACAAATAATAATATGAAGAGGCGGGTTCTGCCATTGGTTTAGAGGGTTTTAAGACGTTTTAGCTTCGGGCGGCCCAGGAATTTACTCAGCCTACCTGTTTGAAAAAAAGAGAAATAAATATTAAATTCAATGTGTGAGAGAGAGAGAAAAAATTATGACGCGTACACAGTATTAAGATATTTTTCAGCTATATTTTGAGCGTGTCCAAGGTTTGTAGACAAGCAGTTGATTTCACTTCCTAAGAAGGATTGGTTCTGGATCAGGAAGAAGAATTTGTGTATCTGGGAAGTATGATTACTAGGGATGGAAAGACCGGGAAAGATATTGAAAGGAGGGTGAGTACCGGGAACAGGGTGAACGGTGCACTGAAATCTACTTTCGCAAACAAATGTTGATCGCATAAAAATAATAAAATATTAAAATCTTTGACTTTGATTAAATACCTACCTGTAATAAAATTCATATCTACAAAAAATAGATTAATTAAAGTGTTTTAACCTTATTTATCATATATAATTATCTCAAATATAAATACAATACTTTATTTACTAGTGATAACAGCGACAGTATTTATTTTTTATAATATAAATACAATACTTTATTTACTAGTGATTATTTTTCGTTAAAAAACATTTTTTTTTTAAATTACTTATTTAATATATTTTTTTTAATTCGTTAGGGTTATAAGAATATTATAAAGTCTGGTCATGTTATGTCTAAAACAGAGATGAAGAACATTTTACAGAAGGGAATATATAAGTCCAGGCAGTTACAGGGCTTATGACCTGTCAATGGCAAGGGTTTATGTGGCCACTTTACACGCTGTGTTACGTTTATCATTTTGCCTACATTTTAACATATATATTTTTTTCAATTCTTCCATCTGTCGATCTTGTGCAGATGAGGCAACACAACAACAACAACAACAACAACAACAACAACAAACCATCACGCCGTTTCCCGCAAGGGTAGGCAGAGAGGATAGAACGCCACATCATTCTATCTTTGCATACAGATCTCGCTTCTTCTACATTCATACATCTTCTCATGCACGCGCGCCGATTATTCCGACTTTTGACATGTCCACCTTCAAGTATTTGTCGGATTTGGCCATGCCATGTCTTTCTCGGTCTACCTCTATTTCTCCATCCATCAGCATTCGCATTGTGAATATTCTTAGCCGTTCATTCGCTGTCCATTCGTTCTACGTGTCCAGACCAGCGCAGAGCTCCTTTCTTGATTTTGTCGATAATGCTTGTCTCAGCCTTACATCAGGTACGGATCTCAACATTTGTGCATCTATCGTACATATTTTTACCACACATTCGCCTGAGAGATCACATTTTGACAGTATTCAGCCTACTGTCATCCCGGTTTTTCCGAGTCCATACTTCGCTCCCATACATCATGGTCGGGACCAGGACTCCGTTGTGAACCGCTAAATAAACATATTCCTATACATATTCTACGAGTATGTAAATGTGATGCTTTAAAACAACGAAACTCTTAAAGAACTAGAACATGTGACTTACCTAGGACTTACAATGGACAGACAATTAAAATGGACAAAACACATAGACGGACTCACTAAAGTAATGGCATCACTACATAGCCTCTTCTACAAAATTAAAGATTTTATATCAAGAAAAGAAAAAATTATGATGTACGAAGCCTATGTCAAAAGTAAATTGAGTTACATGATTGCCTTCTGGGGAACTGGTAACAAGACAGACATAACAAGAATACAAAGACAACAAAATAAAATTCTTAAACTAACATACAACCTACCCTACCTGACCTCTACGACTGAACTGTACAAAAAAACACACCAGTTTGACATAAACTACTTGACTAAAATTGAGACCTTAAAAATTGTGCACAAAATAACACTGGGAAACATACAAGACGACGACATAATATTAGTCAAAAATGCTGACATACATAAATATAACACCAGACAACAAAAACACTATCATATTGAAAAAGCAAAGACAAACACAGGACAGTCAAAAATACTACATAATGGACTTAAACACTATAACGACCTACCTTACTACTTGAAAACTTTTAATGGAGACAAATTTAAAATCAATCTGAAAAAGCACATGATGACTGAACTAACTAGACTAGACGAGACATAAAATGACTAGACAATATTAAATTTCTAATGTAACCCTAACGGGTTTTTTAAAATTGTAAATAAATAAAAAAAAAAAAAAAAAAAATCATTAAATGAGCCTTATCCGCGAGGGACCAAACCTGAGGATGTTAAAGGACTCGCCCCCTACCAAATATTCCGATACTTTACGGATTTGGGCTTGGAGGGGGAGATTTAGCAAAATGTAACTTTCGCCGTTTATTAACTATTTTTTTAATTTGAGGCTTTTAAAAATGTTTACCTGCAAAAGCTTATGCTGTGTTTAGCCTTTATAATTACGAGTCATTCTTCGGACAATGCGTCGTGAGAAATTCCAAATTTGTATAGAGGTCAGAACGAAACACAACATGCAGAAACATTGTTGCCAGAGGGGGACGGTGTGGTCTGTGATTTTTTATTACCGGAGAGAAGAAAAAAACGGAAAGAGGAGACGGAGAATAGGATTCCAAATAAGACAGAAAAGGACAAAAGTTAGGCGGAGAAAAAGGTGGACTTAAATGTGAGAAATTCTTCGAAAATGTGAAAAGGATTATAGTCGCGTCATTTTAACGTGGCAAGGAAAAATCATTTTTAAATAATAATTCTATTTCGGTAAAAAAATTCTCGTTAATTCACGATCATCGCACATACAAACTGCAACCCATGAAGCGTAGGGCACTGGGACCAAATAAACTATATATTCTTTCAATAATGTATTGTGTCAACAATATTTTGAGCTTGTCCAAATTTTTGTAGACAAGGACCGGATTCAACTCCCTGGGGAGCTGTTTATATCAACATATTACAGCAGAGATCTACAGGGCTTATGACCTGTCATTGGCTGGTTTAGTGGCCACTTTACACACTGTGTAACATATTTGAACATCTTGAAAAAAAAAATCAAGATACGCTGCGATTGGTGTACCAATACAGTGCTCTATGCACCATTAGGTGCGGAAAGGTAATGATAATGTTGATGATACTACATGTTTTAATATGAAGGGTCCACTGTGATAATGCTGAATGTCTTGGCAATCTTGTTCTGAGATATTTGCGTTTAAAGGTTTCAACAAGTCTTGACAAAGGAGAAAAATGCATCGGTATTTTCCTCGCTTTATGCAAGGCCTTCGATACTATTAAACACGACATACTTTTTGAAAAACTTAGGAATATAGGAATCCTTAATATGAAATTGGAACTGTTCCAAAGTAACAAGAAAAACAGAAAGCAAATAGTAAATCTAGCGATAAACCGAAATTTTGTTTGGCATCCCTCAAGGAAGCATACTTGGACCAATCTTGTTTCTTATCTTTTTAAATGATCTTTGTAATTGATCTCTTAAAGGCTCTATAATTAGCTTTGCTGATGATACTGTGCTACTATCTCAGGGAAGCTCATGGGATATTGTATTTGGAAAGGCTGAAAATGACTTAAACTCATTTAAAAAAATGGTTAGACTCAAATTATCTAACACTAAATCACTCTTAAAAAAATACATAACATTTCAAATTAATAATAAAACTATATGTAATCCAAATCTTTCCTTAACTTTTCACAACTGTCATTATAATAACCAAATTCCGAACATTTAATGTATTTGTAAATCGTTAGACAGAGTAAAGGGAATTTATATAGATGGGAATTTAAGATGGACTAATCAAATTAATCATATTAAAAATAAATTGAAAAAGCAAATTGACTTTTTTTAATCTATGAGAAATATAATTAGCCTAAAAGAACTTGTAAAAATATATTACGCAGTAACTCAATCAGTTTTGGAATATGGGATAATTGTATGGGGGTGTGCAAATGACACACTGATCAAGAAAATTATAATTGCACAAAAAGCTTTAATAAAAAATATCTCAATCAGAACTAGCTCTCTCGGTATATTTGGAAATCTTAATGTCAAATCTATTAAACAACTTTTTTTGTTACTATACGCACGTAAACATTATTCTCTACCTTCCACAACTCCTTTCACAAATACAAGAGTTACTCGATACTACACTCTGATGCTGCAAAAAAATAAAAATAATAAATACAACCTTCGGTCAAAGAGGATTGGCCTACTACTCGGTTAAAGTGTACAATCTTCTTCCATTATCCATAAGGACAGTTAGTAAGTTCTCACAATATAAAATTGCTATTAAGAAATGGATAGTGGAGGTGGGTTGCGCGCGGATCGATGAGTGGATCAAGCCAAATAGGTAAAATGTGTGTACTCTCTAAGAAATTTGTTCTATTGGTAAATTGGTTATGTTTTTTAAAATTATTTTAGATTTTAATTGTTTATTATGTTAATGATAATTAGGTTAATTGGATTAATTACGTTTTTTATTGTTATTATTATGTTAACTTTGTTAAATAGCTAATCTTCGGCATGTTTCACATTTTGTAAAATGTTTCCCCATTATTATGTATAAAAAAAGAATACAAACAGTGTAAAAGTATAAATAAATAAATAAACTAGATAATGCAAATCTGCAGTTTTTAAAAAGCAGGATTTAAAAAAAATGTATATATGAACTTTAAGTATACATATCAGAATATTGTTCTTTAATACTAATTAACAAAATATATTCCTATAATTATGAAAAATCAGGATAATAAACAATAATTTGAGTTTGTCCTAATTTTTGTAGACAAGGACTGAATTCAACTCCCTGGGGAGCTGTTTATATTAACATATTACAACAGAGATGAAGAACATTTGATAATTCAATTAGATGAATCTCACCCGCATAAATAAAGGTTTCAGCTCTTTAACTTCACAAACATCAACAGATGAAAGAATTGAAGGATTATAGATGTTCAAATATAGGCAGAATGGTGAATGTTACACAGTGTGTAAAGTGGCCACTTAAACCAGCCATTGACAGGTCATAAGCCCTGTAGATGCCTAGACTTCTATATTACCTTTTCTTAAATGTTCTTCATCTCTGTTGTAATATATTAGGATAATAAGCGTTTAAGTCTCAAAAAATTTGCATTATAATGATGAATGTCGATACTTTTACACAGTCAAAAACGATGATTGTCCAAAGTCATACTAAATTTATTAATTTCTTCTACTACATTTGCAGCATGCGGAAGCTGGTCATAATAGTCTTTTGTCTCCAGCCTACAGAGCTTTGAGAAAAGCCATTAATGTTAACTACTACTACCATCACGCTATTCCCCGTAGGGGTAGGCAGAGAGAATGGACTGCCACACACGTCTATCTTGGCATACATTCCTAGCTTCTTCCAAATTCATTCATTGGTTTATCTGATCATGCCACGTCTTCCTTGGTCATCCTCGTCTCACGTTACTGTTCATTTTCGCCATCCATACTTGTTTTACCATTCTTTCGTCGTCCATTAATTCTACGTCACCAAACCATCTCAGAGACTCTTTCTTAGTCTTCTCAATTATACTTGACTCACTTGAGATTTACACTCTCGCCTGATTTTATCATTCGTAACCCTGTCATACATTGATTTCCCACACATTCGTTTAGGAGATCGCATTTCAACCGCGTTCACTCTGCTTTCATCCTTCCTCTGCCAGTTTCATGTTTCACTTCCATGCATAAGCGCTGGGACTAAAACTCAAACAGTTTAGCTACTAAACGGAATATGTATTTTTTTGTGTTAAAAATGTGCCATGATTATTGACGATAACTATGTTAAAAATACACGAAAGAGACGGAAGAAAAGTTGCCGCTTACCTTACAAGTTACGAGACCGCTAAGTTTAATGTGGGCAGGTAAAAGGAGACGGATATAACGTATTTATTGTAGTCAGAAAGAGGCAGATCTCAGACCTCAGACTAGACTTTGTGACCTGGCTCACGATTACAATGAGCCGGTAAGATATACACCGAAATTTGTCGATTTACTTATATTAGTTCTTAAACGAACGATCCTTCTGGAAACAGCGCTGAAATGTCGCGTTGCACTGAGCAAAAAAACATATTTTTACAAATTCAAACAAAATACAAACCATCACGCCATTTCGAGGATAGAACAAAATTGGGAACAGGATATCAAAATAACATAAACAAACTACAAAGACAGCAAAATAAAATATTAAAGTTCGTATTGATTTCCCTATTTAACAGCAACTAGATAACTTTTTAAACGAACTATGCAATTAAATACAGGATAATGAATATGATAAAATAATAAATAAACTTATCAATGAAACTTCTTGGTTTAGTTATACTTTTTATTATTTTGACCAACGAGCGCTTTCGCCTAAGTAGGCATCTTCAAGACTGGTGAATTGTTTACAACATTTACAGTTTTTATACATTAACCTATTTTGGAGATAAGATCAAATGAGTATTTTAACAGGGGACAGAAACATAAATATTTACAACTAGTTTGCTAAACAGTTCATTTTTGGGAGTTTTTGGACCGAAATTGGGATTAAGCTTTTATTATTTAAAAGGTGGGAAAGGAATTCTTTTTACTTTAATAAATATGTATTTATTAGGAAAAAAAATCGTTTTTGTTTGTCTTGGAAATGGGATGTTCGATCACTGATTTTGGTTTATTACCTTTATGAGTCCAATCACCATTGTTGCAAAGTCCAAGAACAATGGCGCGTGATAACTACTTTTAACTACAGTGTGGATATCTGTTAAGGATATTCCATCTTTCCTGCATTCTACTTCAAGATTATGGCGTTGTAAACTGAAAAATGGGCACTGAAATAACAGATGTTCGATACTCTGAGAAGAAATATCATCGCATGGACAATAGTTGTTTGTATTGCTACAAATAAGACCAATGTCGACAAACATCGATTAATTTTATCACGCCCTCGCGATGCCGTCCGCGAGGGTTGGGCGAGGGGAGGAGAGGTATTGTACACGAATCTGGTCTCGGCAGCCTATGGCCCCAGCGGCTGGCGGCTGGCGGCCCGCGGAGCCGATGACTCGTGAGTAATACGGAACCTGTTCCGGCCTGCCACAGCGGTCCATAATGTCCAGGAGCTGATGGGGTAATCTCCGCGCCAGACGAACTACGAGGCATAAGTCTCGTTTGTATTTCTCGCCCTCGCAGTTTTGCGCATGTGCGGCACTCACCCTGACCTATTAAGAATAAATTAACGCCATCATGAGTTAGCTGAATGTTTTCTACGCTTCGTGGTGCTGGTTTGAAATTCCGAAGAAAACTGAAAATCCCACCGCTTCGCGCTTACGAGATAAAGTATGTTATTCAAATATGTTCGAAGGTTTTCACGGTCACTGTTTTCACTTTTTGGGCGATACCGTGTGCTGCCATTGCAGGAGCCATCTTCAGGGTAAACAGAGTGTTTTGTAGAAAAAAAGTGTTTGTTTAAGTACTAGTAATTTGTACCGTATTTTTTCGCCTTCGCACCGAAATTTTTACATAAACCAGAATGCCATGAATGTCCAGAATTCTAAGGTCTGCCAACAAACATACCAGTCTTGATTTCTTTGATAACAAGTCGTCTTCTTTCAAACGATCACTAAATCAAATTCAATTATAAACACCTCTCTCCCGCTTCCACTCCCACAAAGTCTACTATAAACCATTGAGTCTTTCTAATTTTGATATAATAATTTTCTATGTATAAATGTGTCCATAAAAATGCCCATTGGGCGTATATACAAATAAATAAATAAATTAACCCAGTAATTACAGTGCACGAATAATAAAAGAGGCAATTGAAATACACAGACACCCAAATAATATACACAAAGACGACGGGCTTAAATTAAACTCAACATGGTTCCCAGCACTACATACTACAAAAATAAATAGAAATGTGCTTACTGCCGACTGTGACACGGTACAAATCACTAGTACTTAAACACACACTTTTTTTCTACAAAACACTCGTTTTACCTTGAAGATGGCACCTGCAATGGTAGCCGAAGTTTCGGAACAAATACAACCCACACGATATCACCCAAAAAAGAAAATATTGAAGTATGTTATTCGTTTCCTATTGAGGAACATCGGCGAACAGTAAAACAGTACACATTTATTTATTTATTAAGGAAATAATTTATTTATCTGTGGGGTGTACGGAGAACATTTGATCAATGATTCAATAGTAAGGATATAGGTGAGACAGTTCACAGGGTCGTGATAATGTGCACGATGACGAACAAAGTAGACGTCCATCTTTGATTAGGGATGAACCGGTTGCTGAACTGTCTAACCTTTCTTTTTACATTAAATCACTTATCACATGTTCTCCGTATATTTCACAGATCTGTAAATGAACGTAGACTGATTTTATGTTCTTAGCATTGAGGAAACGATTTACAGACATTGTTTCACGAGCGGCGTGATTTTTAATTTTATTTGGCATTTCAAACAAGCACCGCGAAGCGTACACAACACTCAGAATGGCGTCAATCCCTTATCAATGCAAAAAGCACCACTTGCTTACTTTAGAAGATCGCCGTCTACTATTAGACATGGGGGTGCTTCATGACATACTTAGTGGACGCCTTGATAGTCCGGCTCTTATGTCGGAGTTATCATCAAATGTCCCCAGCTACCGCACCAGTCACACGTCGAGCGTGCCAGCAGTTCGTACCAACTATGCAAAGTTTTGCCTTCAATCTAATAAAGCTTAGCCGAAATCAAGTGAGGTTTATCACTAGAGCCCTTACAGGGCACTGCAGATTAAACAAACACCTTGCTAGAATGAACCTTTCCGAAACTTCTAGATGTAGGTTCTGCAGTGCAGATGAGGAAACACTTTTACACATTATATGTGAATGTGATGCTTTACATCATAAAAGGAGCCTCATCCTCGGGGGACCACTGGTTAAACCTGGGGATATTAAAGAGCTCGCCCCATTACTAATAGCCCGATACTTTACAAATCTGGGCTTGGAGGGGAGATTTAGCAAAATTGTAAACTCTCGCCTTCCACACAGTAGCCAGGCTCTTTATAGACCTGGGCTAGAACTATTTACGGGGACCCGTCACAATAGATCTTCACGGGTTGCAGTGATGTCAGGAGCTAAAATAGTACTGACCCCCACCTCTAAGAATAAGAATAAGGGGGTATGATCATCATTCATTCCGCGATCATGGCCAAATCATTTGTTTTGATTTAAGAAATTGTAATGGCCAATTATCATTATGCCATTTTATTTTTTTTTAATATTTGAAACTAGATGTCACAAGGCTCAAGTGAGTAGACTTGAAGTTGTGCCTTTGTGTTTGTGAATGGATGTTAGTTTACTGGTGTGAGACACTACTCTCTCGTAACAATAAGTTGTTTTAGTTGTGCCACTATTATTCCAGGGTTGCGAGATGTAACCACATATTTGATTCAGAAATATTACTCTTGCGCTTCAGTTCAATTCTAACTACATAAAAATGAGGCTTTGTAGAGCTTTGGAAACATGTCGGACAAACGGGGACTCGAACCAAGTACAGAGATGTTGCATTCCGGATTTGTCTCCCCAGCGATGTTGCCAATAAAGAATTACGGAGTCTATCCGCATACAAGAAACCTGAATGTCTCCAACTGACCGAATTCCTTACACAGCATCTAGAGGCACATCTTCAGAACGTGCCGAGTCTCTTTATGGACGTCTCCGGGAAGTATACACGTCGCACGACTTGCTGAATCTGAACCAAGAAACCACTTTGAAATATGTTTTTAATCTGGTCTTGCACACTTTGTATTAAACTGTTTGAGTGCAACAAAAAATATTTGCATCGAAATATATTGGTGAAAATGAACTATAAAATGAATAAACTAATTAATATGTTAATAATAATAATTATTATACAACAACAACAAACCATCACGCCGTTTCCCGTAGGGGTAGGCAGAGAGGATAGAACGCCATAACACTCTATCTTGGCATTCAGACCTCGCTTCCTCTACATTCATACATCTTCTTATGCACGCACGCCGATTATTCCTACTTTTGACATGTCCATCTTCAAGTATTTGATGGACTTGATCGTGCCATGCCTTTCTCGGTCTTCCTCGTTTTCTGCATCCATCAACATTTGCATCGTAGATCCTTTTAGCCGTTCTTTCGCTGTCCATTCGCTCTACATGTCCAAACCAACGCAGCACCCCTTTCTTAATTCTGTCAATAATGCATGTCTTAGCCTTACACACTTCACGGATCTCGACATTTGTGCACCTATCATACATCGTTTTACCACACATTCGCCTGAGGGATCGCATTTCGACAGCATTCAACCTACTTTCATCATTATTTTTCCAATTCCATACTTCGCTCCCATACATTAGAGTTGGAACTAGAACTGCGTTGTGAACTGCTAGTTTAGCCTCCTGCGATAAACATTTGTAAGCGATAATTATTATGGATAACTTATATAGCGCCATTTTCGTAATATAATACCTCAAGGGCGCTTTACAAAGTGATTTTGTAGGTATTAACATCACTACACTTATCTTACGATTTTATTAGATTAATGTTATTCTTTTCGTCATACCAAAAAAAAATTAAAAACAAAGTTTTATCAATTTGTAATAATAACATATTACAAAAGAAATGAAGAACATAAAAAAGGGAATATAGAAGTGTAGGCATCTACAGGGCACTGTTTACAGGATCTACAGGACCTGTCATTGGCTGGTTTGAGTGGCCACTTTATACTTTACACAGTGCGTATTATTATTATGGAAAACTTATATGGCGCCATTTTCGTAATAACTCAGGGGCGCTTAACAAAGTAATTATATAAAGATATAAATTTAATTTTAACTTTTTCATTCAAGAAAAATAATGTACTTTGTCACCACATGGTAAGAATTTATTCAAATGATTTAGAGAACAAGTGGGTTTTAAGTTTCTTCCGAAACATCACTTCACTCTCACAGTTCGGACTTCTGCTGGGAGGGCATTCCATGCCGTAGGGCCTGCGACCGCAAATGCACGTTCGCCAAATTTAGTACGCTGTTTGCGTAGATGTATAATAACGTTTCCTTTCGACGTAGATGTAGCTGATCTAAGCGTAAGACGTCTGTCAGCTAGTTCATCTGGAATGCAGAGTTCCCTTGGATATTCTGGAGCAGAGTTGTGCAGTGACTTATACATAAGCCAACAGAGTTTGTATTCCACCCGCTGTGGAAAACGTAGCCAGTGCAATTCCCAAAGTAGTGGAGTGATATGACTGAACTTAGAGATTCCAAAAATAAGTCTCGCTGCGGCATTCAATACAAACTGTAGGTGGGTCATTTTATTCATTGGTAGACCTGCGTAGATACCACTACAATGAGCAGACATTAAACAAACGCATTATTGACTAACGCAGTAAGGCCCTCGACTTTCGCACATAATTGGTTCCTGAAAATGTGTGCAAATGTTGAATGTTCAAAAGTCGAGGGATGTAAAAAAAAAATAATCAAAAATGTGTTTTTCAACAATACATTAAAAAATACATATTTGACAATGTACCCAATTAAGTTAATGAACACGTTCAAGTGCTTTCATTTGGTTTCTTAATAAATAAGTTAAGAGTTAATTGAACACTTAAAGTACGTAAGTTGTGAGCGCCGCTCGTTTTTTTTCTTTCTTTTTAGAATAATCTTGATACAGAATAGGTACTATGACATGCTGTGTCTTCCTCAATCGCCCTTCGTACTTGGGATATACGTTCTCCATTGGGATTACATTCTTCCATGGTCTTCTTCTTTTCCACATCCACTCCGAAGTGGATCATGTGGACATCACCATTTGCCTCCAGGAGACCCTATCGCCAGCCAGACCCTTTCGCTTCTTACCACGTCAATCCAGCGCCCCTTAATTCCACCGAATAAAGTCGAAAGATCGTCAACGACGGCCTTGCAGGACGGCGTGAGTTCGCAGGTTTAAAGAAGAGGCAACTTGGGTTTAGGTTCTCCTGGGCCATGTACAGCACGTGTCTAAGCCAGGTCCACCGCCGCATCCTCAAGACGCTCGTTATAGGAGGCTGCTGCATCCGTTCTCGGACTTCAATATTAGTTATAAAATAGAACCACCTTATACCTAATATTCTTCTCAAGCACTTACTCTCAAAACTCAGAAGATTAGTGTTTTGAGCTTTGGTAAGGTGCCAAGATTCGCACCCATATAGGAGTACTGGCATTATACAAGAGTTGAACAATCGGCATTTCGTTTTGACCGAGTATAGACTAGAGTTCCAAACAACACGCATCATGTTAAAAGTTGCTCCAGCAATTCCTAGGCGGGTTGCGAGCCCTTTGTGCATGCTTCCATCCTCAGTTATGAGAACTCCCAAGTATTTAAACAAATCTTCCATGATAGTCTTCAGAATGCATAAGGTACATTTTCGGTCTTAGGAAATATGACCACATTTCTGATTATCGTAGGCAACTGAAATGGCTCAAAATCAGACAGACCACGAAGAGACCATCACTCCCTCTCACTTCTGTTCAATGTACTTCACAGTCCTAACGCTCCTATATACCTGCGTGAAAAATTTCAACGCTTATCAGTTCATGGTTTACCTCTTCGTTATAATTCTCAAGGCACTCTCTTAATACCCATTCACAATTTCTCTTTCTTCTCTAACTCTTATAGTGTCCCATTTTTTAAGAAAATAAACATTTGGGTTCTTGCAATTCACCCAAATATTTCAATTTTGATGGTCGTTTTCAACGAGTTGTAAAATTACTTTAAAAATGGGAATGAAGTTGCCGTAAAGCGGGGTAAAATGTGTTTATTGTAAGATCTATTTAGAGGTTCAAAAAAAATCTAAGATTTGATTGTATTTATATTTAATATCAAACCGTGGATGTGGGTAGCAAATGTGTTTGCGGTCAAACCATGCATGATTTAAGCTAAAAAATATGCCAACTATGTTTGGACTGAGTCATTAAAAATATATTATTATTACTTACTGGCGGTTCTAGGACCTGTCACAATCCACGGTTCGCAAGAACGTGTCCCGAGGTATCAAATTCTTATTACCTTATACCTGTATTATATCGTCGTCGTTCAGGCAAATATAGCTTGATCAAAATGACAGCTGCCGTTTGGCCGTTTTAATGTGACTACAATGTTTAAGTATGTCCAAATGCTTGCAGACTGGCTGGATGGGATGGGAAGGAAAGAAGAAGCATAAAGGACAAACTCAAATATTTAGATAGTGCCACTTCAATCGTGACTTAAATGCAAATAAAGAAGGGGTTTCTAACATTAGTGGGTAGATTATTCCATAATTTATTCTAAGGTGTCTGTTTGTTGTTGTCGGCCTCGTGGTGTAATGGTCAGCGCATTAGCCTGCCATGCGAGAGGTCTCGAGTTCGATTCCCTACATGGTTGATATGAAATATTTATATAAAAGGGTGTTTTCACACCAGAATATTTCATAGTTTATTTTATTATAATATCAAAATTTTGAATTGGTCAACTATATTATGAAAATCCCTCTCCTCCACTCCTCCACTCTATTTCCCCATCCCTTAAGCTTCTTACGAGCTCTTTTTTTTCTCATGTCTTATATAATATATTATTTTTCTCTTTACTGTGTAACATGTTCTCTCATTATATTTGTGAAAAAAATTAACTGGATGTATGTACTATTTTTTATATTTTGTATTCTTATATAACAACTGTCGACTGGTACCTGCTGCGTAACACTGGTCATCTTATATTCATGTAACAAAAATGATCAAGATACGCTGCGATTGGCGTACCAATGCAGTGCCCTATGCACAATTGTGCGCGAGAGGGAATGATGATGTTTGTTTGTGAATGAAAATGGAGTTAATCTAATTTTTATTATTGTTATCAAAAACATTTTTTATTTTGTGGTATGACATTTTACACTTATTTGTTTATAAATTTGTATAAACCACTTAATTTTTTATTTTTTTTAATTACACTTCGACCGGTTTCGAGGTTACTACCTCATCGTCAGGAATTCAAATAACTTATAATTACACGCGTTGCTATTTATATAATAAAATATTGTATGAAAGAGACAGAAAATTGAAAGAAAGAGAGGGAAAGAAGATAAAATAAATCATAACGGGAATAGTTTTAAAAGAGGACTCGAAGTTAAATTTAATTGATTATTTATTATTTGAAGTTTTTGATTAATGGCTTTACTAATTTCTAATCGTTCTAAATTATCTAAACGAAAACCATTTTTATTGACATGCAAAATTTCTACACACGTTTCTTGATTAAATTCATGGTTTTCGGATATAAGATGATTTGCGAATTCTGAAAAATTATTATTACTCAGACATCTTATATGTTCTTTGATTCTAACTTAATCTAATTTTTGATTATTGCTGCATATGTGAAGGCATTTAACATTAGTATTTGTTTTATCAAAAACATGATTTGACACTTTAAGATGGTTTGCAAACGTGGAGTTTTCCTTATTACTTCTCCAACTTTAGAAGTGAGAGATGGTTGCAGCTGAATTTGATTTAGTGATCGCATGATAGAAGACAACTTATTATCAAAGAAATCAAGACTGGTATATTTGTTGGCAGACCAAAGATATGCTCTACATTTGGCGTCGTCTTGCGGCGATCGATTTCGAAGATTGACTGTAAAATAATTCAATTAATATGACAGATAAATGAAGGTGAAATTATACGTTTCATTTCTTGTGATAAAGTTCAGTTATCTATCAATAATAAGAACAAATAAATAATAATATTATACGTGAAAATAGGTGCGGTTTGATTATACAGAAGTAATTTAGGCAGGAACTCATTACTCATTCTTTATAGATGTAGGTAGGTATATAATTTTAATCAGTAGCTTACGTGTTAGTAGATCATCATTTAGCATGAAATCAATGTACGGAGTACGAAAAACAGAAATTAAAGTAGACTTAATGCCGTCGAAATGCGATTTCTGTGTGATCAAACCTTAGAGTAATATCAGCAATGTTTTCTTATTCTTCTTCTTCAGCCTTATTCTCTCCACTGATGGATGGCGACCTCTTCCATTCCTTCCTATCATCCGCTTTCATCATCCACGTTTTACCGGCAATAGAGGCAATGTCGTCGACCGTTCAATTCAATTTTGATTTCTTAGTTTCGTAATGAGATTTTCGCGAATTTGGCGCTAAATAAATTATCCCAGATAATAATAATAACAGATGCATCGACTTGCATGTCAGCTGCACGAGCTTGTGTGGAAACCGTCCGGCGAACTTTCTCCGGACTTAACCGAACTTACCCGAAGCCGCTTCTGCTACCTTATACCTGCAAGGGGACGCTGTGAAGCCGACGCATCTCAACCTATGGTACGCGAGAGATCCTTGAAACGTAAACTCAATTTATTATATAAATAAAAGACGAGTTTCATCGCTTTCTCGACATCTTCGAGACTGGTATGTCGCGTCGAGATGTCGCGAAAGCGATGAAACCGGTCACTGGGTATTCCAAATTTGTGGATTAAAGTATTACTCGTCTTTTATTTTTAGAATAAATTACAATGAACCTCCATCAAGAATTTTCACTTACAAATTTCATTGTTTTACATAAATTCAATTTAAACAAACCATCACGCCGGTTCCTTGCAAATGTAGGCAGAGATGATATTATTTTTAATGTTTAAACCAATTAACACGTTATTAAATAAACCCTTATGGATTTGTATAAACCATACATTAATTAAAGTTTTTTTTTTTCAGTTCTGTGCCGAAAATCGGCGTTTATTACATTTATGCTAATGCATAGTATTTGTTGAGGAGTGGACGAGATGTGACGAATACCTCGTCCTAGGAGTATTTAGTTAGTGGACTGAATTGTTAGGGTGGAAGGTTGCGCAAATCCACTAACCCGCTGATGGATGAGGCGTGAGGAGAGCTGGAACCCTGGTGAAGCTGGCGGTCGGAAGACGCTGGCGCAGCTTGTCTGGATGGATCTGGCGGTCTAAAACAACGCAGGCACAGCTCGCTTGTGGAAATATTAGTAAAGCACTTCTCTCGACAATGTTAGATTTTGTACTGATTTTTAATGTTGTTACCGACACTCACACGTAGTATTATTGTTACATGGAGTGCGCTAGGAAATGGGAAGGACAGGTAGGCAGATATGGATTTGGTCCGAACAGTATTATTATATATGTTTGCAAAACAGTGAAGAAGGTAAAAGATTATACAAATAAGCAAAATTAAAATATAAGCAGATATATTAATCACTGTTATTGTTGTGTTTCTGATTCTTTAAAATATTGGTGCTAATATACTCATGTGTCTGTGTCAACTAATTGCTCGTCCCTACTGGGGTTGTGGTCCTGTGCTAGTATTGTGGACTTACGGGCTAAGGGTCCGAGGTTCAAATCACAGTCTACCACAACACGATTTCCATTTTCCGGCACAAGTTATTTACGACTTTTAAGAAATGGTCCAAAAATTTGAATATTTTAATAAATAAAAAAACTCAACTCAGGACTTTTAGTCCAATGGAGTTGGGACTTATGTCTCAAATAATGTGTAATAAACTGTCTTTAAGTGAATAGATAAATAATAAAAATGTAAAAACTGTTCATCCTCACTAAATATAGTAAATAACTGTTCTGAGGTAGACAGTATTTCTTTTTTTTTAAATATAAAGTACGGGAATTTTTTTATTACAGATAAAAATAAAATATGACAAAATATGTTAAGATTCCTGAGAAATAATATAATGATAAAAAATGTTTTGAAATAGAAAAACAATATTATGGCAGATGCTTAGCAAATAAACGTTTTTTTTAAATTCATTTAACTTGATTGATATTTAAATTTTTGTCGATACTTGATATTTCGCATGTCCCGATATTCACCCCAAATTTTGTTTTTACCGGGTTTTTTATAGTCTTTACTTTTCATATTATAAAAAGCCTTATAATTTTTTGGAAATCAACCAACATTTTGTTATTTCTACTGGTCCACGTCATGTTCGCATTCATTTTGACAGCTTTGACGGGCAAAAATGTTCACTGCTAAACGAGAAAAACCGTTCGGAGACTTTTTGAACCGCTATAACGACCGTCCTGAAAATGACGGCGCCGATGTTTGACGTTTTGCTCACAATCAACGCTATCCAACGTTTTACTGATGTCAACCGCCGCCACATGACGGACGCTTCATGACAGCTCTTAGGAGAGCCCAGGGAAAACCATATCTTTAGACATGGGTAGATCCCATTACAATAATCGATTCTAGACACTGTGTATTTATTTAATTATTGACGGGCGGTATTAACCAACATTTTTTTGCGTAATGCATTTGATTTCTCTCAGCTGGTAGGAGTATAAATCTTATCGTCCAACTAATTTTAGCCACAAGAGAAAGGTCAGAATTAAGGAAGACTCCCAGTAGTTGAACGGTGAGTAAAACAGTAATACTTATATGTAGTGAAGCCGTATCCTGAATAAAATTCGGTCGTCTGGCTGAAACCATCTAAGGTTGTTCAATTTTCGATGGGTTTAAGTAGGTGTGTCAACAGCTACACACTTTCCTATTTTTTAATGTATCCAAGAATTAAATCAACAAGTATCGCTTCTCGCCTACCTAACAATAAAATAAATCTATGTAATAAATCCGCATAGCAGAGAAACAACATTTCATTTTTTTATTTTTTTTATTAAATCACAGAATTTTTTTTTGTAGTCCCAGGAGTTTTACAAAAAACTAATTTTGGGACAGTAAAATATTTACATAAAGATATTGTAATAACATAGTTGCAAGTAATAATATGTACATAAATAACTAAAATAACATGGCAAGTTAAGTATATATAAAAAAAAACAAATCATAATAATAAATATTTACAGATATTAAGAAATATCTGAGGTAAAAGAAGAACTCAAAACTAAATTTGACCTTCCACGTACCTCCTCAAGTAGTATTTTTTAAAAAATATAGTAATTTTTGGATGTTCTATACATAATGATTTGATAATTATCATTTTATCTTTAGGATATAGAGGAGTGATCTGAATACTTAACAAATCCCTCAGGCTAATAACGCGATGCCCGCTTATATACACCATTTAGCTCTATTGCATAGAACAAAACCGTCGCAAATATTTGGTTTATTATTTATACGCTATGTAGCTGCAAGACATGTTGAGATACTTATTGTACAGCGCCTTTGAGGTGATTTTTACAAAAAATGGCGATAAATAAATTATAATACTAATATTTCTAGTCTAAAAAAGCGTAGAACTAATATTGACACTATATTTATTTTATTTTGCATACTAAATGGTATAATCGATGTTCCATCATTACTGGGACAGGTAAAATTCTATATTTTGACTCGTAGGTTAAGAAACAATGAAGTACTGTTCATAAAAAACAAATTCTTCTTACATCTTGTTGTATTGTTAGATAGTTATTTCATATATTGTGTTGTGTACGTAATTGGTGCTGTGTTAGGTTTAGTTTTTGTTTGTAATATTGTCTAGATTTATATTAACATAGCACTGTGTGCACAACATTAAATTTAAACAAATAAACAAATAAATCAGCATAGAATAAACTGTGACCTTAATTCTCCAATGACCCGTCTTTGTCGTATTGTTAACTCAAGACAAGATCTGAGCTCTTTTGTTTAAGTTTACAGCGATTTAAACGAGCACTTAATAAACAGTCTAGATCTTTTCTCGATATCCCTTATGTTTGTAAATGCTTCTTTTTTATGTTTTTAACTATTCTTACAGTGTAATAGTCATTCCCTATAAATGGACAACGTCTGTAAATAAATAAATACGTACGATCGCTTCAATAACGCCTTACAATTGTTTCAAATATTCGTTTATAGAGTAAAAATATGTTTTTTTTTATATACAGTATTGTGAGCAATGTGAATCGGATCTACTTTGATTTTCGCGATTGTCCTCTCGTTTATATCCCGCGCCACCGTTTATCATTCCCTGGCGGTGGCCCACAGACTATGGCTGGCAGGGGGGCAAGAGGCGCGGGGGCCGGCAAAGCCACCGCGGAACTGGCAACGCCGCGCAGGGCCCTCGTCGCCTCTCCGCCTCAGTCCCGCTCCAGCCAGCGGCCCGATAGCCCGCGAGTGCCGCCCCCCGCGCAGGGGCCCAGTATACCAGCAACGCCACCATGTTCGACGTGTTCGGCTCCGTCAAGGGGCTGCTCAAACTCGACTCGGTATGCATCGACAACAATATCTTCCGACTGCACTACAAGGCCACCGTCATCATCCTGGTGGCCTTCTCGCTCCTGGTCACGTCCAGGCAGTACATCGGCGATCCCATAGATTGCATCGTGGACGAGATCCCACTCAACGTCATGGACACCTACTGCTGGATCTACTCCACGTTCACCATCCCCAACAGGCTGGTAGGCCGCGTGGGTAAGGACGTCGTCCAGCCCGGGGTGTCCTCCCACGTGGACGGCGAGGACGAGGTCCGCTACCACAAGTACTATCAGTGGGTGTGCTTCGTGCTGTTCTTCCAGGCCATCCTGTTCTACGTCCCGCGCTACCTGTGGAAGACCTGGGAGGGCGGCCGCATCAAGATGCTCGTCCTCGACCTCAACTGTCCGATCGTCAACGAAAAGTGCAAGAACGACCGCAAGAAACTTCTTGTGGAATATTTCACCCTGAACCTCCACACGCACAAGTACTACGCGTACCGCTTCTTCATCTGCGAAGTGCTCAACTTCATCAACGTCGTGGGGCAGATTTACTTCATGGACTTCTTCCTGGACGGAGAGTTCTCCACGTACGGCAGTGACGTGGTCAAGTTCACGGAGATGGAGCCGGAGGAGCGCGAAGACCCGATGGCCAGAGTGTTTCCTAAAGTCACCAAATGCACGTTCCACAAATACGGTCCGTCGGGTGGCGTTCAGAAGTTCGACGGGCTGTGCGTGCTGCCCCTGAACATCGTGAACGAGAAGATCTACGTGTTCCTGTGGTTCTGGTTCGTGATCCTCAGTGTGCTGAGCGGCATATCTCTGCTGTACCGTCTGGCCGTGATCATGGGCCCGCGTCTCCGCCTGTACCTGCTGCGCGCCAGGTCCCGCCTGGCTCCTCACGAGCAGGTGAAGACGGTGGCCGCGGAGTGCCACATCGGCGACTGGTTCGTGCTGTACCAGCTCGGGAAGAACATCGACCCCCTGGTGTACAAGGAGCTGATAGGAGACCTGGCGGACAAGTTTGTGGGCAAGGCCCCCGTCTAGGAGTGGAGAAGATTAGGAGATGAAATCGTAAAGACTGGTAAACTCGACTGCACGGTTGGGGTTTATGGATCCAAAATGTGTTTTCGGCCGCCATGTTGAAACGCCGAACTTTTTATACAAAGACAGTGTGAGGATTGTGCGTAAGAAATCTAGTGGAATGTATTGTTGTGGTGCTCAAATCTCTTAAAGCTTCCTACAAGTGCCTGGGAGCTGTCGATACATATCCTACGTTATAATAATGTTTTATCAAATGTTTTATTCGCATGTTCCAGTTTTTATATTATACGATATTTACGGGGACCACTTTATACATTTACATGCATAGTTTGCTTCGCTTGTTATTGATAAAATGCTGAAGCCGCAAAACCTTACTTGGAATCGCGTCCTTTCGCTACCCGTCGGCTTTTCCCCCATTTTATCGTATAGGTACATAGAGAGGCGTAGGTCTTTGTCATAACAAGACGCCATCTTGTATTTTGATTTCTTCAGGTAGAATGCAGTGGTCGGGTCCCCAACAATGCACTTTGCCGCGTAGAAACCTAAATAATACGAATTACATTATTTATCTGCGTCTTTATCTACAGCGCTATCTCTATCCTATTTGTACCGACGCATACGTTTTGGGTACACATTTGTGTGATTCCGAAAAGGTTTAACTACATTCGGTATTATAATTACTCGAACCGCCATGTTTTCCATAAGTTTTTGACATTCCACGAGAAATATGTATGCCATGCCCCGTCATATGGGGTCAAAGTATAGAGTATATTCATAATTTATTTAGATGCTAATTTCGCCATTAGATAATAGAGTTACACACTCGGAGAAACCATGATTTGTATCAAATATTTCAAACAAATCCATGCCATAAACATGATAATAACTTAGCCCATAACCGACATTTCAAAAATACAAATAATTAAAAATAAAAAACGCCAAAAAGAAGGCTGCCCACTTTCACAATCATTGTGTTACTGTCATTGTACCTAAAATTTTCAAAACAATGTATATACTCATGTAATTTTAAAAATTATACTAAATATTTTCGACTCGTTTTTTGACACACGTGGAACCCAGAATCAGCGTTCCATTTTGTATTATTATTTCTTAGGGATAGTGTTTTATATTATGATGTGCATTTTGACTTGAAATTTGAACTGTTCAATCCGTTAGCCAACTTAGAATAAGATCGCCTGACAATATTATGAGAGTAATCATGTTATAAATTTGTATCAGACAATGAATTGTTTAAAGAATGAGAAAGTAGTGTGATAAATTTTCTAAGTTAGAAAAAATAAAGAAAGATTATTAATTATACTCGTTGACTTTAATTTTATTTTTCCCTCTTACAATCGGGTTGTGGACTCGCGGATCAGAGATCCGAGGTTCGAACCCCGCCCTACCTCAATTCGATTCCCATTTTCTAATAAAAAATGTCCCTAAAATTGAAATATTTGTGTGAATTATGAAAACGAAAATATTTATTTTTCTTTCAAAAAAAGCTTATTTTCAACAACAACAACAAACCATCACGCCGTTTCCCCGTAGGGGTAGGCAGAGAGGATAGAACGCCATAACACTATCTTGGCATACAGACCTCGCTTCCTCTACATTCATACATCTTCTTATGCACGCACGCCGATTATTCCTACTTTTGACATGTCCATCTTCAAGTATTTGATGGACTTGATCGTGCCATGTCTTTCTCGGTCTTCCTCGTTTTCTGCATCCATCAACATTTGCATCGTAGATCCTTTTAGTCATTCTTTCGCTTATTTTAAATCTAAAGCTTATTTTAATTTTTTAAATGTTTTGGTAATTACAGCCTTTAGCAACTCTACATTTTAAAATGGGCCATTTCTGACAACCGTAAAATTTTTAATATGTACGATGGATTGATCTTGTATTATAATACTTACGAGTATTTATTAGGGGAGGACATTCATGACAATACATTGTTATTACGGATAACTTATGCAGCGCCATTTTTGTAATATAATATTTCGCCCTCAAGGGGGCTTTACAATAATGATTATACACGTTGTTCAGGGTCAGACCGCGAAACTTCAGAGGAACATTCCTCACAGTAAGCTTTAAAAAAAATTCTAATATTATTTTTAAACAAAAAATATTTATTAATTTCAAAACGGAGTAAATCTTTAATTTCTCGGATAAGCATCCCTTGCGCAAACCCCTACCCTTCCCCTACAAAAAAAATGGAACTAAAAACGTATTTGACCAACGAAGCGATACGCACCAGACGCGGACGATAGAAGCGGCTGGGTAGGAGAGAGGTGGGGTTTGTGGAGGACTGCTTGTTCGAGAAATTAAGAATTTACTACATTTTGAGATTATATTTTGTAATATATTTTTTCTTAAAATTACTTTTTGGAACAATTTCATAAGGATTTTTTTAAAGCTTACCATGAAAAATGTTTCCTCTGAAGTTTCGCGCTCTGGCCCTGAAAAACCGTGTAAGTAGTAGCACCCTGCAGTGCTATTCTGAACCGCTCTCGCGGCCGTAGAAAACACTTTTATCTCGCGTATTTTGTATGTAAATACGCGAAATAAAAGCTTTTTCTACTGTCGCGAGTACGTTTGGAACCCCTATGGTGGTATTCTGAATCTTCTCTACCTCCTAGACCCTGGAGAGTGGTTTATTTGGGGATTTTTATTTTTAGATTTTGATTTTTATAATCACATAAATCGGTTAAGCCGTTTAGGAGGAGTTCAGTAACATTACACGTACAGAAGAATTGTACATATAAAGAAAATATTATTATGTATATTTACACGTATTTAAATCTAACAATGAGGTTTGCAGGACGTTGCGGTTTGCTAAATTAAAACATGATTTTTTAAATTGTATTCCGAGAAAATTGTCATATTTCTTAACTGATCCCTGATAAGAGCATATGGCATATGCAAAAACTCCAGAGCTGTATTCTTAATGAGGAAGTTCAGTGTTTTTTGTCCGTTTTTTATTTGTTAATATACTATTAAACTAAGCTAATTTTTTTCAGTTTTTAAATACCGTATTATCAGCGGTACGATTTTTTTAGGTTTTGTATTTCTGAAATAACTACGCGGGTGACGTCAGAGGTTCTTTTCTGCTTACTCTCATGCCTGGAGAGCGAATAGGTGATGAACGAAAGTAAGTAAAAAGTGATGGTATTTAAAAGGGGAGTTGAGGTTACTGACTGCATAATAAATGTAAAAAACGAATGTCTCGAACACGTTGAAGAATTTGTGTATCTGGGAAGCGTGTTTTCGAGAGATGGAAGAGTAGATAAAATGTTGAAAGGAGAGTGAATGCGAGCAACTAAATGAACTACGCACTGAGCACAGTAATTGCTAATAAAAATATGTAAATCGAAGCTACACTGGCAGTGCACAACGGAGTTTAAATTCCAACATTTATGTATGGAAGTGAAACATGGAACTGGCAGAGGAAGGATGAAAGCCGAGTGAACGTGGTTAAAATGCAATCTCTTAGACGAATGTGTAGGAAATTGATGTATGACAGGGTTACGAATGATGAAATCAGGCAATAATGTAAATCTCAAGTGAGTCAAGCATAATAGATAAAATTAAGAAAGAGTCTCTGAGATGGTTTGGTCACGTAGAATGAATGGACGACGAAATAATGGTAAAACAAGTATATATGGCGAAAATGAGCAGTAACGTGAGACGAGGACGACCAAGGAAGACGTGGCATGATCAGATAAACTAATGAATGAATTTGGAAGAAGCTAGGAATGTATGCCAAGATAGACGTGTGTGGCAGTCCATTCTCTCTGCCTACCCCTACGAGGAAATGGCGTGATGGTAGCAGTAGTTAACACCCATGGCTTTTCTCAAAGCTCTGTAGGCTGGAGACAAAATACTATTATGACCAGCTCAGGTATTATTGATAATATTAAGAAAAGGTCTCTGAGATGGTTTGGTTATGTAGAACGAATGGATGACGTATAAAGTGCGTCGAGTATGGAGGTCTCAAAGGAAGAAATTCGCATATATATTTTATATTACATTTTTATATCTTATATATATATTTTATTTACATATTTTACATTTTTACCACCTGAAAATGAAAAATGCGTCGAAAGCGACCAAAAAATTTGACGATGTATACGGGGCCGATACTTTTTCGGAAAAAAACCTATGGACCGAATTTCCATCTGCGAATCGCTGTTGAATCTCAACAAAATCGACCCATTTCTGAAACGTGTGGTGACTGGTGATGAAAAATGGGTCATTTACGACAATGCCAAGCGACATAGATCGTGGTCGAAAGCTAACGAAGCGGCCCAGACCGTGGACAAGCCTGGACGGACGGCCAGGATGGTGTTACTGTGTGTTTGGTGGGATCAGCAGGGAATAATCTACTATGAGCTGCTCCCCTATGGCCAAACGCTCAATTCTGCCCTCTGCTGTGAACAACTCGACCGTTTGAAGCTAGCGATCGAACAGAAGCGACCAGCATTGGTGTATAGAAGAGGAATCGTGTTTCATCAGGTCAACGCCAGGCCGCACACATCTTTGATGACGCGCTCGGGGGTACAAATTTGGCCTCAATAGAGGCCTGTGAAAAATTGTTGTCCGAGTTTTTTGCCAATAGGGACAATGACTTCTACGAAAGGTGAATTGTAAAGTTAAATTCTCGTTGACAACAAGTTATCGAACAGAACGGCGCATATTTGACTTAAATCGGATGATTGTAATACTTTTTATAAAGCATTGAAATAAATCGAAAAATACAAAATCACTTTTTCATCAACCTATTATTATTATTATTATTAATGGTATTTTGAGTCTATCCTATTTATTAAAGACGTAAACTAGATTCAGCCCCTTGGGATGTTGTAAGATATTAATATTAATATCTTACAACAGAGTTCATTATTATCACAAGATCAACAGATAGAAAATTTGAAAAAAATTGGTTAGAAGGATCTTCTATATTCCTTTCAATAAAATGTTTATCATGTCTATTGTCTTTAATACTTATCTCGGTACATCAAAATAGGGTGTGTACCTTTAATACTATCTTTATTTTAAATATCGCTAAGCTTCAACGGCTTTTAGCTGCTAAGAGACACCAAATATTGCACGACAAATTGACAAGGAGTTTCACTATTATTTTACCTGTTCATTCCAAGTCATGCGTCACATTACCGAGAACTTTTGACCGGCTAAAGTTGGTTGGTTTGGCAATGGTTGTATTAAAAATATTTGTAATACTTGAGAAATTATTTCCACCGACTGTGACTCAGACAAAAAACTCTGAAAAAACTTTAATAGGATTTGTTAGAACATAAATGATGTTGTAAGAATCATTAATAATAACGGTATTAGTGAAGAATTAGTGAGGAAATTATTTATGGGATTAAACTGTCTGAATTAAACTTAGACAAGGAAATAATTACTCAGAATATACCATACACATTCTATAGGTGTAGCGTTTTGGTAGAAAAATTGCAAAATTGTTTTCAGGCGTTGCCTAGTAGGTGATTTGGTTCAGCGAGATGAATCTCACCCACATAATAAAGGTTTCAGCTCCTTTACTCCACAAAGGTCAACAAATGGAAGAGTTGAGGAAATGTGGATGTTTAAACATGGGCAGAATGGTGAATGTTACACAGTGTGTACAGTGGCTACTTAAACCAGCCAATGACAGGTCAAAAGCCCTGTTTATGCCTAGACTCCCATATTCCCTTCTCAAAAATGTTTTCCCTCTCTGTTGCAACAAATTTAAAAATGAACAACTCCCTAGGGAGGAAATCTAGCCAGTCTGCAAGCATTTGGACATACTCAAACATTGTTGCACTCGTGATGGATTCCCCTGCGTTTTTCCAACTAACCAACGGTTCGTGTACACCGCGGAATATACGTGACTTGTAAATAAAATACGCTAATCCCGAAAACTCAACAAATTACGTCATGTCGTGCATATTAAGTGATCATTAACCGTGACGGCTAGCTGAAATGTCCATACGGAGTCTCGACTATGTCGTCATTCAGGTAAAAAGACCAGTTCTGTTAGTTTTTCATAAAATTTCACTCAAGAGCTTCCTCTGTCCTTTTGTTTAGGAGTCTCCGAAAATACCGCATGTTTTAGTTGAACTTTGAATAAGAATGACATGTTTCTTTGTTGAGAAAATAGGATTACATTATAAGCAGCTGAAAAAGTGATTCAATTTTTTTTAAAACGTCTTAGATATTTAAAGATTCACTACACATCCATCATTCAATTCAATTCAATACATTTATGTAAATATAACATGTACATTACAAACATACATTCAATACGTACATATAATAAAAAAGAAAAAAATACATGAAAGAAACTCATGTCCAAGTAGTAGGAGAATCCTGCTTCGGAAAACCCCTTCGAATATGGAACAGATCAACATCCAGAGCGATGTTGTTCAGTATAGCGGTAGCCCTTCCAACTGCAGCTTGTCCTGTATATCGGAATATGAAACAATCTATGCTGATGCTGTCTTAGGTAAACTATCAGGAACATATAAAACAATGCTCATCATAATCTCAGGATTTTTGATCATACCGCGCAACATTCGATAAAAATGTGTGGTCAAATACACATTCCTTTGAGTCTTTAAATTGTTGTAGCCAAGCATACTCTGAAGAAACTCGGTCGGGTAGAGCCGAGTATAATACCCGCATTCTTTTAGTAGAGATATCTGAAAATTCTTTTGGATTTTCTCTATCATAAGAGAGTACTTCAGTTCATGTGGCCCCCAAATCATCGAGCCACTCTCGAGTCTACTTCGCACCAAGGAGTTGTAAAGAGTTCTCAGTACGCGGGTATTTTCAAAAACCTAGGCAGTACACAGAACGAATCCTAACATCTTCAATGCATTATCTCTGTGTTCATGAAATTTCAGGGTGCTCACAAATTTAACGCCCAGATCCTTAACATTTGATGTTCGCATCAGATTCTGGTCATTCATTTTGTCACGAAAAATAGAGTTGTTTGGGCCGTAGTGAAAGACGCGACTGAACTTGGAAACATTAAACCAAAGTTTTTTTCGTCTACCCCATTCAAATATATCCGATTGGAGAAGACAAAAATCGTCAGAAGTTATCTCACCTTTAAAAATAGTTTTAAGTTATCCGAAAACAACAGAAAACGCGAGTTCAAAACTTCATTTTTAATATTATTAATGAAAATTGAGAACAACAATGGCCTTGCGGACGTGACACCCGAAAAAGTACAGAAACACTGACGCGAATAGACCGTAGGAGACGTATTGGTCATGACCATTCCATTATTTATTACTTATGTCAGTTATTTAGTTTACTTTTTTTTGTAAGTCTCTATCCTCGTCTCTATTGCATACACCATGACTGCTCTGACATATCATATGTTTATCATATCTGAATCATGCTCCCAATCCGCATGTGTTCATCGTACCATACGACATTTCTTATGCATCCAGATGCTGCCGAGGCTTTACTCGTTTGTTCTCTCACTTCGGAGTTTAGGACGCTGTGGCTCAAAATTTAAAAAAATCTTTTTTTATTTATTTTTATATTGATATAGATATGTTCTAATCATCAGAAACTGCCACTGCCACTATGGTTGTATCGTCTGCTTAGCATGTGATGTTAACGACCTTATCTCCCTTAGTTCTAGATTAACCACTTCCTCCATTCTTGAAGCGTTTTATATGTTCAATTTGTTTGCGTGAGAAAAGTTTTTTCAAGTCGTTTATATTTCTGGGTTCCACAGTCATCAATGGCAACAATAAGCAGGAAGAATTCAGGATTAGAATAATGACTGCAAACCGTTGCTACTACGCACTTCAAAAACAATTACGCAAACTAGTACGAAAATATACTGAAATAATACTGTGCAAAACTCTGACTAAACCAATCCTGATATATGCCTCCGAAACCTGGGTTATGAGTTATGGCAAAGAATATTGAGCGAAACAATTCCAGTTGTCTATGGCCATGTGAGAGAAAACAACCACTGGCGTCGTCGGCATCGCTACAAAAGGGAGCTATATTAAATCCACGGAGCGCCCGATATAATCTACTCCATGAAGGTGGGCGCTCGAGGTAGGCTGGCCACATAATTAGAATGGACGACGAAAACCCCATAAAACGCCAAACTCTCTCGTTGCCACGAGGACGACGAAGACCAGGAAGGCCCAAAATGCGATGGATGGACCGCATCAGTACGGATACGGCAATGTTGGAAGTGAGGAACTGGACAGGAAGAGCAGCAGACCGGCAGGGGTGGAGAAGACTTCTGGATTCAGCCAAGGCCCACGCACGGCTGTCGAGCTTATGAAAATGACGAAGAAAAGGTTTTTGGCCTATCAGTTTCAGTACTGCAGAACAGTGTTTATTTGATATTTTAAAATACATGATACAATATGTTACCCAGTAAAGACGTTTCGGTGGGACACATTTTTTTTCGATAGGTTTATTTTACATAATTTTATTTTTACCATACAAATTTATTTATTAACAGGCTCTATAAAGTATTTATTTATACTTTTATATTGTTTATATTCTTTTTTTATACAGAACAATGTTCCCTCACTGGGGTGTCCCGTTCCGGGGGAAACATTTTACATGTGAAACATGTTTAAGATTAGCTATTTAACAAAGTTAACATAATAATAACAATTTTTAAAAAACGCAATTAATCCAATTAACCTAATTATCATTAACGTAATAAACAATGAAAATCTAAAATAAACATAAAAAACATAACCATTTTATTAATTTCAATGTACCAAAAAGAGCGACTCGGCAAACCTACCAATACTGTGGCAACAATACTTCGACTTCATATGGTAAAAATGCAGTCATCAATAGACTTCACGCTCTTGGCAATAAGTATCAAGACGTTGGTGACTCATTCCAGCTTAAGTTTAGTTTATATAGGACGGCCCTTCACCTGTATTTTATGGGTAGGAGAAGCTAGTACCTATTGTTCTAGATCAATTAGTATTTATTCCTCAAAATTGTTTAAATTTCTTTATTATTGTTTTTTTCTTTCTTTCTTTTCTTGATTTTATTTAAAAGTACAAAATATTTTCCTCATCAATTTTTTTTTAACAGTATGTAATTATGTGTATATTTATATTAGTTACCTAAGTAGTAGATTTAAATAATAATACATGTAATTTAAAAAAGAAAAATCTTCGTTTAGTGTTATTCAAAATTGTTTTAATTTTTTAATAAATTTTTTTATTAATATGTGTTGCTTTCTTACTTTTTTTTTCTTGTTTTTTACAGGTTAAAAAAATATATCTATCACCAAATATTTAATTTTTCAAGTATTTTTATAACTAGTAATATTATTTTTAAACCGTGAATCTTTTATTTCTTTTTTGACTCCTTAATTTGCAAATAACTGTTTAGTAATAATTTCTTTTAAATACTATATTTTACTTATTTCACTTACATGTATGTATTTTATTATATGCAACTTATATGTAAAAGGCACTAAGTGCCGTTTATTTCAATATAATAAAATATAATAAAAATAACCAATTTATACAGACCAATAGAACAAATTTCATACACAGTATACACATTTTACCTATTTGGCTTGATCCACTCATCGATCCGTGCGCAACCCACCTCCACTATCCATTTCTTAATAGCAATTTTATATTGTGAGAACTTACTAATTGTCCTTATGGATAAGATATTCCTTCAGTTCTTTTTTTGAGAGTAGCAGATATTTAATTAACTTTATTAATATGTACATATTTTTTATTTCTTATCTTTTACATATATTATATTTAACAAAGTTTTAATTATTGTATCAAGTGTAAACAATTTTTTTGGTGTGTGCATGAGTGTCTTTTACTAAAATACAAGAAATTGACAATATTTGTGTACATACTGTTTGTTTACCCAATAAAATAAATCATTAAAAAAAACACATGTAAAAAAGCTTCTTCTCTTCCTAGCTAGTCGAGACCTGAAGCAATGAACATTTGTAATTTTTTAAACTAAAATAAATTAATATTGATGTTTTTTGTTGATATTTCTTGATAAAACTCCATAGTTAATGATAATGATAAAATTTATAAATAAACTTATCAATGAAACTTCTTGGTTTAGTTTTACTTTTTATTATTTTGACCAACGAGCGCTTTCGCCTAAGTAGGCATCTTCAAGACTGGTGATTTGTTTACAACGTTTACAGCTTTTATACTATTCTTAACATATTTTGGAGATAAGATAGAACAATATTTTAACAGGGGACAGAAAACATAAATATTTACAACTAGTTTGCTATACAATTCATTTTTGGGAGTTTTTGGACCGAAAGGGATTAAGTTTTATTATTTAAAATGTGGGAAGAGAACACATGGCGAAATACAACAGTGTGGGGAATCTACATTTTAACAGATAAAGTTGGAAAATACTTTGGTTTTTTGACAGGGAAGTTTACATACCTATAAATGAAACATTTTAAGATTCATACTTAGTTAATACAGATAATTTCATTACATAATTTTAGTAGTAAATAATTAAATCAAACGGAGCTATATTAAATTAAAGGTTTAAGTAAAGGAGAGTTTACATAATAACATTTAGTTCTAGTCCAAAAACTCCCAAAAATGAATTGTATAGCAAACTAGTTGTAAATATTTATGTTTTCTGTCCCCTGTTAAAATATTGTTCTATCTTATCTCCAAAATATGTTAAGAATAGTATAAAAGCTGTAAACGTTGTAAACAAATCACCAGTCTTGAAGATGCCTACTTAGGCGAAAGCGCTCGTTGGTCAAAATAATAAAAAGTAAAACTAAACCAAGAAGTTTCATTGATAAGTTTATTTATAAATTTTATCATTATCATTAAAATAAATTAATTAATTCAGTCATGAATCTCACCAGCATCAATAAAGGTTTCGGCTCTTCAACTTTACAAAGATCAACAGATGTAAGCATTAAAGGAATCTTCTTCACTGTCTCAATCCTGGAGATTGGTTTGCAGCAAAGTCCTGCATCTCATCCTCCACTGCTCTCTATCCTCTGCAGCCCTCTTCAGCTCAACATATGAGGCGCAGATCAAGTCCTCGCACACTTGTTCTAAATACTCCCTCTGTAATTCATCCCCTCAGCCACTCCCTCCATTATGTCACGCGGGAGACCATCACGACGCATAATGGAAATACAATCCAATTGCTCATGCCAGATTTTAAAACCAGTTGAGAGTACATCAAATATCTAGGAATAATTATTGGAATGCTCTCCCAGCAGAGGTGCGAAACTGTGAGAGTAAAGTGATGTTTCGGAAAAAAACTTAAAACCCACTTGTTCTCTAAATTATTTAAATAAATCCTTAGCATGTAGTGACAAAATACATTGTTTTCCTCAAATTAAAAAAGTTAAAATTAAATTTATATCTTTATATTATCACTTTGTAAAGCGCCCTTGAGGTATTATATTACGAAAATGGCACATTATAAGTTATCCATTATTATTATTATTTTTATTAACATATTAATTAATTTATTCATTTAAAGTTCATTTTCACCAATATATTTCAATTTGGTAATGTATCCAAAATAAAACAAGTTTATTGGATTGTAATTCAATGTTTGAAAATGTCCTAACAAGACGAAACGCGTCACAATATACCCTTTGTATATTTTATAAAAAATAAAGTAGAATTACAATCCAATAAACTTGTTTTACTTTGGATACATTACCAAATTAAATATGGAATTCTACCAATTATCTGCATACACAATAAATAATATATTTCAATGCAAATATTTTTTGTTGCACTCAAATTTAATAATTACTGAAAATGGCGCCATACAAGTTTTCCATAATAATAATACGCTCTGTGTAAAGTATAAAGTGGTCACTCAAACCAGCCAATGACAGGTCCTGTAGATGCTGTAAACAGTGCCCTGTAGATGCCTACACTTCTATATTCCCTTTTTTATGTTCTTCATCTCTTTTGTAATATGTTATTATTACAAATTGATAAAACTTTGTTTTTAAATGTTTTAGTATATCGAAAAGAATAACATTAATCTAATAAAATCGTAAGATAAGTGGAGTGATGTTAATACCTACAAAATACTGTGTTATCTTCTGGAGACACATAGAAAAGTGATAACATTTTAATTTAATCGCATTAGTTAAGTATAAATAGACCATTGACAGCTGGTCAAATAGTAAAACATTAAATCTATCAACATTTCCGTATATCTTAGATACTCTTCACAGTTTACCCTGAGGATCGCTCCAGCAATGGTAGCCGAAACGTCGGAACAAATCCAACACACACGGTATCACCCAAAAAAGAAACATATCTCTGCGTTGTTTTATTAAATAAAATAAAATATCAAAGTTAGTTTATGACCCTCCTGTCTAACTGCAACTAGAGAACTTTTTAAACAAACTAAGCAATTAAATATAACTGAACTCTGTCAACTGGAATCATTAAAATTTATCCATAAATTAGCCACTGATGTAATGAGGAAGTTCAGTGTTTTTTTTAGTTTTTTTTATTTGTTAATAGACTGTTAAACTAAGTCAATTTTTTTTTTAAAATTTTTATATATCGCATTATCAGCGCTACGATTTTTCAAAGTTTTGTATTTCTGAAATAACTCCGCGTGTAACGTCAGAGGTTCATTTCCGCTTATTCTGATTCAGTTCTTCCCATTGGTCCAGAAGCGAAAAGCAGACCGGAAATCTTCCATAGCTCTCAGATCATAGGTTGATTCACATGAACCAGTGACGTCATTTAAAGTAGTGCGTTTTTATCAAAATATTTTTTATTATTTTTTCTGTGCATTTTCAAGAAACTTTGGGGTACAATTTAATGCTCTAATTTTTACCCCGCGTAAGAAAACATTTTTTGTATCCAATTTCCCGTAGGGCTGAAGTTCCTCATTGTAGACGAAGAACTAAAACATGAAAACAATTGTAGTAAACATGGACACAATACGAGAATATAAGAAACATATCATATACAATAGGGTGGTTCGATTTCTATTTTTTGGAAATTGAAAACGACCCCCTCGCGGCAAATCTTACCCTTAAAAATATTTTATTTTTATTTTCCCCTTATTTTGCATACTACAGAACATCTTTTCCGCATCGGGCCGTTTCGATAATTTCTTTTTTTTTCTCCATTCAAGATCGATCCTTCCTAAAATACAACCTTCTTAAACGAGACAAGGACAGTCGAGACTAATAAACCGGAGACTGAAATTATAAAATAAACTACCAGACAAAATTTAACAAAAGACTCAGACAAACTTTTCAAAAGATGTAAAAAATATTATCGTCAACAGAGTATGATTTTATATAAAATTTGTAAAATGAATGTAATAATCCGTAAGGTAATAAATAAATATTCAAATAGACAAAAATGTTTTGTTTTATATTTATTTGTTTATTTATTTACATACATTATTTCTCCTCCATTTCATTAACTCCATGGGACTAAACGTTCTGTGTTGAGATAGGACGAGCAATCATATGACACAAACTCATGAGTATATCACCACAAATATAGGATTAGAAACATAAAAAATAATCTTTTTTTTTTTTTTAAACATATATATGGCACATCAATATGGTAAACAGTAAACTCAAGCATTTGGAAAATCATCAAGGAGTTTCCTACTCAAATCCCTCCCACTAAGGAAAATCCAGTCCTTAGCTCCTTTCTTGAAAATAGTTTTTGTTCTTGACAGCTTAATACTTTCTTCCAAAATATTGAACACTCTCGGTGCGATAAATGAGAGATGTCTCTGAGCAAAAGTCGTACGGGTTTTGGGTATGACATAATTCATGCTCTGAGAAAACCTCGTACGGACATTTTGCTGATAGAATTGTCTTTGCACTATTTTTCCATTTTACTGAAATTCAATATATTATTATTATTATGGACTGTGTTGGACCTGAATAATTTATTGCGCTTTTTTAAAATTATTTTTGTTTTTGTAATTACCTAATAATGTAATCTGTGTATATTGTTACTGGCAGTGGTGCCATTTAAATAAACAAAAATGTCGTTAGGGGAGGCTTCGGGACTCTCTGGCATTGCATCGCGCGGCTAACTCTTGTAGCTCCATCACAAATAACTATCGACGTGCTTAGAAACATGCTAAGTATTTGAGCAATCACAAATAAACAATAATGAACATGCTTAAGTTATCGCAGTCATATTTTTAAAAATTATTTTTTTTAAAATTTTATTCATATTTTATTTTTATTTTATTTTCATTTTTATTTTTATTTTTATTTTTATTTTTATTTTTATTTTTATTTTTATTTTATTCGATTTTTATTTTATCTTTATATTTATTTTATTTTTGTACCACAACAGGCCAGGAGGCCCAATTACAGTGGTGAATTACATCACAGAACACCCAGGCTTGAGAAAAATCACTTTTTTTGTGTTCTCAAGGAAGGAAGATAAAAAAAACCAGTAGCCAAATGACTATATTATTTTAGTTAAATGTGCACATTTTGTGCACTTTTGTTATCAATATTTATTAATTTATTTATGTATTAGTCTAATGGGCATTTTTAAGAACATATTTATACAAAGAAAATTATTATAAAAGAAAATAGAAAGACACAATGGTATATAGTAGACTTAGTGGGAGTGGAAGCGGGAGAGAGGTTGATTCAGTGATCGTTTGAAAAAAGACTACTTGTTATCAAAGAAATCAAGACTGGTATGTTTGTTGACAGACCTAAGAATTATAGGCATAGGGGAATGAAAACCATAGTTAGTTCTATGGTTATCGGTATGAAAGAGTAAGTTTTGTCTGAGGTTTCTGGTTGGGATATTTAATTTTATTGTTGTTATGTCAGTAGTTCAGGCGCATCAAAGAGTGAGTTGAGAATTTTAAATAGGACTAGAAGGTCGGATAAAAATAAAATAAATTCCTAAAACAAATTCATAATCTAAAGGTACATTGTTTAAATTATCTCCTTAAATTGTTTTAAAACTACCACTTAACAGATATTGAAGGCGCAACGACGCCGACGCGACGATATTGGACTTACGTAGATTATATTTCTTCAGCCTATAAAGTAGTGCAATATGATAGTTTGCGCTATATTTGCCGGATACATATAATGTTATTAACTGTTATTCAGAAGCGAGTTACGTAGGTTACACTGCCGTTCCCCATTGGTCACATGGTCGCTCTTAACGTGTAACACATATCCACCAGCTGCAAAAATGTTTATCATGCGAACTTTATTTTATTTAATTATTAAATATTCAGCATAAGCCAATGTCAACACTTGTGTGATTAAACAATGTACAAGAATCTGAACAAAAAAACATAAATTCATGTAGTAAAGACAGACAAGGGCAATAAAATAATAGTATACAGTGTATTCAAGAACACGATTAACAAAAATATAAAACTTACAGCTAAGGCACGTCAATCCTATTCCATCCCGCACTGTGTTAATGGCGCAGAGATCTACGAAAAGCGGGAAGATCTATCCCAAAGATTTATAATCTAATAATGTTTGTGAATCATTTAAGTTTGTAAGTGAAAATTCTTGTTGGAAGTTCATTGTAATTTATTATATAAATAAAACAAGAGTGATACTTTAATCCACAAATTTGGAATATCCAGTGACCGGTTTCATCGCTTTCGCGACATCTTCGAGAATGGTATATTTATTAAAGAGTTAAATGTATTTATACAAAACAGAGGTAAGGATAGATAATTCAAAGTTATATGTAAGTAAATTAAATAAAGTTATTTTTATCTTAAGGATCATTATCAAATTGTTTTCTTTGGGTTAACTAATGAGTTGATATAATGCTATTTTAATGAGTTTAAGTTTTTTATTTTATTTTTATTGTCCCATCCTTCGTGAGTGTGGTTTTGTAAATAATGATTTCTGAAAAACAAAGGGTAAAAAGTATAAAAGTAAATACATTTATTCTTCAATAAAGATACCAGTCTCGAAGATGTCGCGAAAGCGATGAAACCGGTCACTGGATATTCCAAATTTGCGGATTAAAGTATCACTCGTGTTTTATTTATATAATAAATGTTTGTGAATGTAAATTATTCTATCAAATCCCAAAAGGAACACTTCCACACTACCAGAAGTCAAACTAGAGGATGGGTCATGGGGTCTACCACAAACTCTGAATTCGGGCAAAGAAATTTCAGGTTTCTGGGCCCCAAAATATTCAATATGTTACCCGAACATTACAAAACCATGACCCGGACTCAATTTAATAAATTTGTAAAAAAATGGTTACTGGGTCGAGAAAAATCGGAAAATTTACTCACAATACATTTCTAAATATTAAATTAATATTGTTTAACTGTATAGTAAATTAACTAGTAGGTTTGCATAAAAATGTCTGCTTTAAAACAGGTTGTACCTAGTGAGGCAGACTAGACATGATCCAGAGAAATCTATTACCTAAGTGTGTATGTAGTAGATAAAGTAATTGTTATTTTTGTTAATAAACTATGATTATTAACATATTACAACAGAGATGAAGAACATTTAAGAGAAGGTAATATAGAAGTCCAGGCATCTACAGGGCTTATGACCTGTATATGGCTGGTTTAAGTGGCCACTTTACACACTGTGTAACATTCACCATTCTGCTTATATTTGAACATCTATATTCCTTCAATTCTTTCATCTGTTGATGTTTGTGAAGTTAAAAGGCTGAAACCTTTATTTATGCAGGTGAGATTCAACTAATTGAATTATTTCACCTACATACTAGGCAACGCCTGAAAATATTATTTTTTCAATTTCTATACTTCTTCATGGACCAGGTAATTTATCAACATCAATATTCAATAACAACATCAATATTTATCAACTTAAACCAGCCATTGACAGGTCATAAGCCCTGTAGATGCCTGGACTTCTATATTACCTTCTCTTAAATGTTCTTAGTCTCTGTTGTAATATGTTAATATAAACAGCTCCCCAGGGAGTTGAATCCAGTCCTTGTCTAAAAAAATTTGGACAAACTCAAAATATTGTTAACTATGATTATTATTATTTTTATATCTATCTTTTATCTAGTTTTAATTATTTTGTTTTGGTATTGTTTAATAATTTGCATGCTTCCACTTTGCTGTACTAACGTTATTTTGTTAATGCCCCTCGATTGTATATTATTATGTGTAATTAAATATATAATATTATTATTACCTTTTAAACATACATAGCAATACATACCAGTCATGATTTCTTTGATAACAAGTTGTCATCTTTCATACGATCACTGAATCAAATTCAATTATAAACACATATCTCCCGCTTCCACTCCCACCCAGGCTACTATAGGTATACCATTGTGTCTTTCTACTTTCTTTTATAGTAATTGTCTATGTATAAATATGTCCTTGAAATGAATAAATACTGGCAACATGATAAAACGTCAATTCTCTTTTGTATGCTGACGATGCCGTGCTTCTTGCTAACAACAAAGAGGAACTGCAATTCTTGGTAACAAAGATCTACGATGTATGCGAGGGAAGCGATTTGCTGATGAATGTCGATAAATCGAATGTGATGGTTTTTGAAAGAAATGAAAGTATGACTAAATGTGAAATCACTGTGAATGGAGTTATACTAAAACAAGTAGAGGATTTTGTGTATCTGGGAAGTACGTTTACTGTGGATGGAATGACTGTGAAAGATATTAAATAGGTAATAAATTGTCTTTGTCCGCATCCTCCTCTCCGTTGCTCTCAATCCCTGAACATATATAAGTTTTATAGTGAGAAGATCTTTTAATATAATTATGTATCCCCGTACTGCGGGCCAACTGTTTGTGACACCTGATTTTTTATAATCCGAATCATTTCTATTAAACTTATATGTTAATCTTATTTATATATTATGTAGGTGCATATAATATGCATTTGTGTGTTCGTTTTGAATCAACGTTCGCGTATTGTCAAACCTTATTTTATTGTTGTCATTATTTCGTATTTACTGCATTTTGTGGTTACCTACTGTATTGTATAGGACTCGTCGCACATTATTCATTCGATGTGTATCAGTTAAATTTAAAAAATAAAATGCTTTTTTTTTCTTCAGATTACGGTTTTGAAATTTAACATACTTAAAAAAAAAAAAACAATTTATATCATTTCGTCATTTGAATTTTAACAAAAAGGTTTCTAACTTTTTACTAAGCTCTTTATTGTACCATTTTTAATACAATTTACAAGTTTTAAGCAAATATATTATTTTCATACTTACGCACCCATACACACGCACCCTCTCCCTCTTTCATTCCCACACGCACATGTATCCTCTCCCTCATTCATTCACTCATACACACATTCACATACACATGAATACAAACGTCACACAAATACAATTACTAAACTTCTTTTCTTATATATTATGTGTCATTATATTTACAGTGGATTTTTTTAATTGGCTTTAGTATTGTTAAGATTTTTCTAATTATTTTGTTTATGTAATAGCTGTAAAAATCCCAAATAAAATGAAATAAATAAATAAATAAATATTGAAAGGAGGGTGAGTCCCGGGAACAGAGTGAACGGTGCACTTAAATCAACTTTGGCCAATAAATATTTTTCGCAAGAGGCAAATTTAGCTGGTCCCGACCCTAATATTTAAGACCGAAGTATGGACTTCGAAAAACAGGGATGAAAGTAGGCTGAATGCTGTCGAAATGCGACCTCACGGGCGAATGTGTGGTAAAACTGTGTACGATAGATGCACAAATGTCGAGATCCGTACAATACGTAAGGCTGAGATAAGCACTGTTGACAAAATCAAGAAAGGAGTTCTGCTCTGGTTTGGACATGTAGAGCGAATGGACAGCAGAAAAACGGCTAAGAATATTACAATGCGAATGTTGATGGATGCAGAAATAGAGGAAGACCGAGAAGGACATGGCATAACGTTAAATAATAAAGGCAGGTTAAAGATCTAGGCATCACTTTTGTGAGTTCCCTGACATTTCATGATCAGATCGAAACAGTTTGTAGTAGTGCATTGAAGATGTTAGGATTCGTCTTGCGTACTGCCAGGGTTTTTGGTAGTACACGAGTACTGAGAATTCTTTATAACTCGTTGGTGCGAAGTAGACTCGAGAGTGGCTCGATGATTTGGGGACCGTGTGAGTTGAAGTACTCTCTTATGGTGGAGAGGGTTCAGAAGAAATTTCTTCGGTTTCTCTACATGAGGGAGTGCGGATATTATCCATGGCTTTATCCCACTGAGTTCCTCCAGGGTATGCTTGGTAACAGCAGTTTGAAGACTAGAAGGAATGTGTATTTAACAACGCACTTCTTTCGATTGTTGCGCGGTATTATTGACAACCCTGAAATTATGCGGAGCATTAGCTTTTATGTGCCTGATAATTACCTTAGACAGCGTCAACATAGACCGTTTCACATTCCAATATACAGGCCCAACCTGCCAATGGTTATGCCTGATGGAAGGGCTATCTCTATGTTGAACAATATTACTTTGGACATTGACATTTTTCACGTCTCTGAGGGAGTTTTTCGTCACAAGATTCTCTTACTATTTTAACATATTACTCTTTGGATATTATGTATACTAATGTGTTTTTTTTATATATACCTAATTTTACCTAATTATTTCTATATGTATGAATTAAAATATTTTATTTTGTAATGTACATATATATGAATAAATAAATGATAAATGATTTTAAAAAAATGATATCCAAATCCAACAAATACTTGAAGATGGACATGTCAAAAGTCGGAATAATCGGCGCGCGTGCATGAAAAGATGTATGAATGTAGAGGAAGCGAGATCTGTATGCAAAGATAGAGTGATGAGGCGGTTTATCCTCTCTGCCTACCCTTATGGAAAAACGGCGTGATGGTTTGATTGTTTTTTTTGTTTTGTTTATATAAATAAATTGAAATTATATTTGAAGAGGATCCTTGCTTTGGGCACTCCCGTTTTTATAAGTAAAAAATAATTTATTTAAAATGAACATTCTTATTCAATCAATAAACCTAATGGAACTTTAAGTCCGGGTGAGCGTTATCACTAGAGCCCTTGCAAGGCGCTGCAGATTGAATGTACGAGAAATTAGTGTATGAGTTCTGGCTTACGATTATTTCAGTGCAAACCGGTTAAGATTCGCAAACGCATTCTTCTGGCTCTGACGAGTCACAATATTATATCTTTATATTGACCCTTTATATCCCAGACTGTATAACAAACGTGTATCACGAAAGCATTTCAAAGGAAAGTTTAGTTCTACCCGATATTCCACGTTTTCTTTACTAGCAAATGCTGCGTTCCCAAACCATGAAGAAGTTCTGCGAATGAGGAACTTCAGCCCTACGGGAAATTGGATACAAAAAATGTTTTCTTACGCGGGGTAAAAATTAGAGCATTAAATTGTACAACAAAGTTTCTTGAAAATGTACGGAAAAAATAATAAAAAATACTTTGATAAAAACGCACTACTTTAAATGACGTCACTGGTTCATGTGAATCAACCTATGATCTGAGAGCTATGGAAGATTTCCGGTCTGCTTGTTGCTTCTGGACCAATAGGAAGAACTGAATGAGAATAAGCGGAAATGAACCTCTGACGTTACACGCGGAGTTATTTCAGAAATACAAAACTTTGAAAAATCGTAGCGCCGATAATACGATATATAAAAATTAAAAAAAATAATTTTTGACTTAGTTTAACAGTCTATTAACAAATAAAAAAATTAAAAAAAACCACTGAACTTCCTCATTACATTGAAATTCAAATATGTGATTGCGCAGCAGGATTATACGTCGCAACGTGTAAATATTTTGACATTTAATATTAGGTGTTCACGGATGTTCCATTGTGATCGCGAATACGATAAACAACCACGGTGAGAAATTGTTATAACGTCGCTCATTAGCACGCCGATAGTTATTTGTGATTGAGCTACTGATTCGGGTATCTATAAAAAATAAAATCTACCAAGTCCAAGGGAAAATTTGATCTGAAAACAGAATGGAATTATAAACTTTAATATATAACCTAGCCAACAGAATGTAAAGGGTTATTACTTATATATTATAATCAGTCAGTATACACTGTATACAGTAAAGTTATGTATGGCTAATGTTACATAAGAAACAGCGAGCCCGTCTGGTCTGGTATGGTGCAGTGAACGAAATGCTAATCAATGTCATTGGCAGAAAACAAAATGGCCACTTCAAAATAATTAACATTACAATGTCTGAATCAAATATTTACCGGTCACTATAAGAAGCGCTGAAGCTCAATCACAAATAACTATCGACGTGCTATAAATAAAGATAAAAGGATGCATACTTGGGTACTAGCATTGGTTGTCTGAACTGAACTCTTGTCCGTCTGTGTTGTTCTTGTCCCATAGAAGGGAAATGGTAAATTACAAATCTAAATAGTAGACTAACTCGAGAGAACCACGCGCCGACCATGCTCTAGGACCCGTTTCGTCTGCTTTAAGGTCTGTGAGATTGTTAGGACGATTAAGGTCTTTGCATAGGATTGTTTCTACTGTTGGTATTAGGAAAATGGTTTTTGCGAGGAATTCAGTACTATGACGAAAAGTAATTTCGCCTGAGTTCGATAGGGATCATGTTAGGATCTGTGTTAGGATTTTGCCGGTAGTGTCTTGATGATTTGATGTTCCACTGTGATTTGTTATAGATACGTATTGTTTTTCTTCTGTTGATTGAATGCATGTTGTATAGGGCAAATTATTCTAATGTTTCCTATATGTATTTGGGTTTCGTGTCGTTTGATTGATTTGTTTGTATTTCTACGTTCATCTTCCTTTCCGATGCGGGATCTGGAGCGTGCAGCCGCGGTCTCAATTTGAAACTAACACTGTATTCCTCCACTGTAATACTGGGAAATTAGAAAAAGGTGATTGTGCTGACCATGTGTATTTGATTGATCACAAACTGACAATACTGCAGTGAGGGGTACAATGAAAGTTTTTAAAGTTTATTTGTTTTGTTATTTTCGTGGTTTGATTGTAAAGAAATATTAAATTTTCGCTTAATTAGTTTAAAAAAAAAAAAATGATATTGATATGCAAAACTCAAGTCTTTATGAACAGTTTCGTGAAAGGGGTGGATGCTTTCATTGTATCGACGTGCTAATAATCGACGTGATAACAATTTTTCACCATTGTTGTATATCGTATTCGCCATCACAATGGAACATCCGTGAAATATTTACGTTTCGCGACATATAATCCTGCTGCGCAATCACATATTAAAATTTCACCGGTGTAAATATGGAAAATATTCTAAAACTGCTATTTTTTATTCATTTATTTATTAATTATCATGCTTATTATTGCATTTAGCCGGCGTGGCGGTTGGAAAGCCAAATGTCAAGAAAAGCAGTCGCCATAGTAATTGTAATTTAATTTTTCCTTTTTTTGTATTAGATACTCCTTACTATTTTCCGAATGCAATATATCGTATAATTTTTTATAGTAAACGCCGATTTTCGCCAATAACCTTTATTTATTTACGAGGAAAACAAAAAACAAACCGACACGAGCGTTAACTTAGAGATTACACACGCGTTGACTTATGACTGCGATAACTTTCATAAGCATGTTCATTATTGTTCATTGTGATCGCTCAAATGCTTTGCATGTTTTTAAGCGCGTCGATAGTTATTTGTGAGCTACTGGGCCCCGATTACGATGGGAAGTTAACATTTATCTTCAATTTTATCTGCAAAGTAATTTTTTTCTGTATGAAGAGCGGAATATGCATACAATTTTTTCTTCTTAACATGTTTAATTATAGGTTACCGACGAAGATACTTTAAATGTTCATGCAAATATACTCATTTTCGTACACAAATATCGGTTTTTCTTTATAGACAGTGGAAGATAACTCTGTTAACTTCCCATTGTAATCGAGGCCCTGGACTCTAGAAAAAGAACTGGTAGTGGGGCTAGGAGTAGCAGGCGCCACATTTAACAGTATGGAGGCTGTCAAGAGATCGGATATTTGTCAAATATTTGAAAAAGTTGTCAAAAGCAGACAGAACCGAAGGGCATGTATGACAAGATGTATGAATGTGGAAGAAGCAAGGAATGTATGCCAGGATAGACATGTGTGGCGGTTCATTATCTCTGCCTACCCCTACTGTGAAATGGCGTAGTAGTAGTAGTAGTAAGTCACTCTCCGAGCACAAAAGCTAGTCTCTTTTTTGGAAAGTAACAGCTAAAACATTAATTATAAAATTAATGAAAATTACTTTAATAAAATACTAAATAAAAAAAAATAATCCTCGTTTTCAGGAAAAGATCTAAATGCAATGGTGGTATTATGAGACTCATACTAAATAAAAACTCGATTAATCTAAGGTGTAGGTACCCGCATAATCATATCGTGTGAAACGTCCGTCACCAAACTCATAACATGATCATATTTCCTGCGTTATGTGTACTGCATTGTCTGTATTTTACTGTATTTGTCCATAAAACATAATTACCCCATTTCCAGCAATAAAACATCACTCAGCTACAACCAATAATGTACGATAGTGATGCAAATATACATTCGAGATAAAATATGTGTAAATAACAAGTTAATACTACCCACAACTGGGTTGCCATCAACATTGAAGAAATTCAGCGGTTTTTAAATTATTTTTTGTTAATGCACTATCAAACTAAGCTAATTTTAAAAAAATATTTAGGGATAAAGTCATTTCTGTTTTTTCGCTTTTTTTATAGTGTTATAATTATCCGATTTAAGTCAAATATGCGCCGTTCTGTTTGATAACTTGTTGCCAACGAGAATCCAACTTCATAATGCCCCTTTCGTAGAAGCCCGTGTCCCTATTGGCAAAAAACTCGGACAACCAATTTTCACAGGCTTCTATTGAGGCCAAATTTGCACCCCAAGCGCGTTGGCAATAGATAGGAAC